>NC_041391.1:721355675-721357911 GCF_002162155.2 Triticum dicoccoides | reverse complement strand
AGGGCCACTGATGGAATACTAGCATCCTATACTAAGCAGGTAGGATTGCAGGTAAAGGTAACAATAGTAGTAGCAAGGACAGGCTATGCATCAGGATAGGATTAACGGAAAGCAGTAACATGCTACACTGCTCTAATGCAAGAAGTATAGAGAAGAATAGGTGATATCTGGTGATCAAGGGGGGGGGGGGCTTGCCTGGTTGCTCTGACAAGGAGGGGTCGTCAACACCGTAGTCGTACTGGGTAGCAGCGGCGTCGGTCTCGGGGTCTACCGGAGAAGAAGAGGGGGAAGAAACAGTAAATACATTACAAACAGATGCATGACAAAGCAAACAGCGGTGCTAGGTGTGCGCTAACGCAGTACTAGGTGATACCGGCAAAGGAGGGAAACATCCGGAAAAGTATTCCCGGTGCTTCGCGTTTTCGGACAGATGAACCGGAGGGGAAAAGTTGCGTGTTTGCTATGCTAGGGATGTGTTGCGGACGAACGGGCTGCATATCCGGATTCGTCTCGTCGTTCCGAGCAACTTTCATATAGAAAGTATTTTCATCTGAGCTACGGTTTATTTTATATTAATTTTAAAAGATTTAAATCATTTTTAGGATTTATTTAATTATTTTAAGACAACATTATCCAGCACAGTGTTTGCTGACGTCAGCATGACATCAGCAGTCAAC
Source organism: Triticum dicoccoides (assembly GCF_002162155.2). Taxonomy (NCBI): domain Eukaryota; kingdom Viridiplantae; phylum Streptophyta; class Magnoliopsida; order Poales; family Poaceae; genus Triticum; species Triticum dicoccoides. Next base: position 721,357,234 of record NC_041391.1, on the reverse strand, counting down.
AGAGGTGTTGACTGGTCAACTGACGTGTTGACTGGTCAACTGACGTGTGGGTCCCGCTGGTCATTGACCTAGTTAACTAAACAGGATTAGTTAATTTAATTAATGTGGTTAGGTTAATTAATTAGGCTTAATTAGATTAATTAACATGATTAATTAAGTTAATTAATTATATTAATTGATTATATTATTTTTATTTATTTTATTTGATTCCTCTCTTTTTTAACGTTTTGGGGCATGGGCCCCATCTGTCATTGTCACAGGGGGGTCTTAATGGGCGTTGGCGCTAACGGGCGCGTGGGCTGGTGGTTACTGGAGCGGTGCCCGTGCCCGAGGCCACAGCCTGCCCGAGCGACGGGGGAGCCGGGCGGGAGCTCCGGCGGCCAGGGGCCGCACGGGCGCTGGCCGGAACAGGGCGGCAGGGCGGAGGGGATGTGGCCGGCGGCGTAGGCGGAGTAGGGTAGCAGCAGCACAGCAGGGGCCGTCGATGGTGGCCAGGCGCAACCGGAGGCGCCAGCTGATGCGGGACGGAGCCCGGGCGAGCAGGGAGGGCTGCGGCGAGAGTGACAGAGGCCACCACTGAGTGGGCGCGTGGGGTCATGGTGGCTGCGAGCACAACACGGGCGGCGCGCCGGCATGAAGCTGCGGGACGCGGCCGGGCGCGGTGAGCGCGGCCCGGACGCGGTGATGGCCGCGCGGGACAGAGAGGGAAAGGGAGGGAGCTCACAGAGCCGGTAGGGAAAAAGGGCAGTGGGGGTCGAGGTGGTGGTCGAGGACGACGGCGACGCGGATCAGAGGAGAAGGGAGGGGACGTGCGGTGGAGCTCATAGGGGTTCGTAGGGGACAAGGCAGCATGCTCGGGGAGGAGGTCGAAGACGACGGCGACGTGATGACGAGGCGCAGTGGCGTGCGTTGACAGCGTCGGCGACGTTAGGGTCGGGGAGGAGTAGGGGAAGTCGAGGCGGAGGAGCTCCTCCGGTGAACGGCGACGGCGATGGCGGTGCGGCGTCGCAGCGAGCGGTTCCCCTCGATCCCGATCCAATCGGGGGAGAGGGGGGATATTTTGATGGTGGGGGAGTGTAGGTGTCGGTGGGCGAGTGGGAGGGGGTTAGGGTTTCGGGAGGTTAAGGTGGGATGGGGTGGGCCTCTTGGTGGCCTAGATGGCCAGATGGGCCATTCGACCCAGGGAGAGGGGGGGCTTTGCCCCTTTTTTTTAATTTGTTTTGTTTTCTGTTTTCGTTCTTTCGTTATTATTTTAGTTTTAGTAAAATATACACGCAACATCTAAATTAGTATTTCAACTTAGCCCGTAGTCACAAAAAGTCTTGTCCTCAAATAAATTAGTTTGACATTTTATTAATTACAAAAGGTATTTAATTATTTATTTTTACTGTTGTTTTATTCATCTTATAGTATTTAAGAATTTTATAAAGGTGTGGTTTCTCCACCATAATTACCTATGCAATATCTGGTTCACTCCGAACATTTTAGTTTTAATAGTTGAAAGCTTTTATTGTTTGCTTTTATTTAAATTTTGAATTTGTTTCGGTTCTGAACTATCA
>NC_041391.1:721322928-721355529 GCF_002162155.2 Triticum dicoccoides | reverse complement strand
GGGGGGGGGGGATCACTGTAGCTTAATTATTCGGGCGTCACAATTCTCCTCCACTACAAGAAATCTCGTCCCGAGATGTAAGAGGTATGGTGAGGGGGAAAAGACTTGGTTACGAAGTTCCATCGAGTCTTCCCGATCTTGGTTGCCCTTCTCGAAGAAGTTGATCCCTCTCGTTGATGTCTTCATTTCTCTGCTTTAGGGCATCATGATGAAGCCGTCATCCTTTCTTCGGAGTTTTCATCGTACTTACGAATAGGGTAGAAGGGGGGAAATGATAAGGACATATGTCGGTGAGGACTGACAATCGGTAATTACCTCAGGGAATGAAACTCAAGGTATCTCTCGAGTTGAAATTTAAGAAATTCATTGAGAGCAAAGTAAGAAGGTGCCATAAGAAGTTTCAAGCGCATAGGCAATCGTTCGTTGCCTGAACCGAAGTGTGAAAGGTGTTCAGAGCAATGGGAATAGGTATTGCGTCTGATACCATAATAGATCACTAGGCAGGTGGCCCGTGAACTACATACGAAGTCAAGCGCGAGGAATAACTTTGACAATAGGTTGTACAGGAGAGTCAGGTTTCGATCCTGTGGAACTATGGGTTATGGGCCCACCATGTGGGATAAATGTAGGAAAGGCGCTGACATCTTGTACGGTTATGATAGCAAGGCAGGTCAGAGGGTAGTCTGTCAGTTATGTTAGCAGCAACGTTGGTACCAAGGGCGAGGGACGAAGAGAACCATTTTCCTGCTTGTTGAACGAGGCGGACCAATAGGCAAAGTTCTCGTCCATCGGGGGTTACCAGGATGTCGTCAGCAATAGTCACAGGGTCACATTGACAGAGTTGTAAACCGAGGTGTTTACATAAGCAGGGAGATATTACTGCTTATGCCATATTGACCACAGAAAGGTTAAACACAACAATGGAAAGGAAATTATGTTTATCAGATCAAACAAAACAATGGAAGGGAAAATGTGTTTAAACACATATTTCAGGGGTATATCCTTCCCAAGGACAAGCGGAGCATGATATCCATGATAGGATGTTATGTAGAAAATCCTCTAGGTGAGGGGAGAGAAATTTCTTGACGTTACCCATACAACGGTGTTTGGATAATTGAGCAGGAAACATTTAGCATTGGGCTTCAAATGTTCCTGTTGAAAATCAGAGTACAACCGACATGCTTCGAGATAGCATTGACATGGTCATCAGGTGAAGATCAGACTTTGGAAACCCAAAGGATCCATCAGGAACAATTTATAGAATAAGTCTTACAATTTCCTCACGGAAGAATGACTAACATTGCTAAAAGGAAGAACTATAACAATAGGCTCTCCGGTCAAGTGCGTTAGGCATGACATCACCTTACCAGGTCATATAAAGACCAATGCTATGACTCTAGGAAAATGTCCCAACCATCATATCCGACCGAGATTCAGATCTGATTGGTGTCAGGATACCTCAGGCTTACGATACCTGAGAAGAAAAGGTGCAACACAAATTGACGAGATGACAATGTAAGATTCTCGGGAAATGAACTATGGGAGCGAGTTCCAACACAAGAGTTCACCATTTAAACCAAGGAGAGGATGAGGGGGTAGTTGATGGAGTCAGCGACAATCCTTACGATTTCTAAAAAGGTGGATTTCCACAGTTATGTGAACAAGGAGATAACATTGTCGAATCAAATGATATAATGATGTATGCTTGAGGAAAACATACACAATTAAACATTGGTTGAAAAGTGCACCCGAAATATGACCTTAGGCAGCAAGATCACTGTTAGAGTGACGATTCAATAACCAACAGTCTAAGAACGAACTGTCGATCATTAACTTCAAAGCAACAGGGTTGCTAGAAGTATAGAACTCAAGCAGCATCGTCAGCATATTGGTATCCCGGTTAAAAACAACACGGGGACTAAGGAAGAATGGTGATGGTGAGAAGTATCATCATATTGAGAATTTCTAAGAGGTGGAGCAATCCCCACAATATTCTCGACTTAAAAGACAGTAATACTTCAAGGCAGAACACAACACTAGCTGGAGAGCAAGTTGTATTCATAATGTGGACAAGTCGCGATGAAAGGAAGTCAAGGGTGTTGTCGATGATAAAAAAAATCATCGAGGGCAAGGAGGTTATTTCTCATCATGCACACAGTTGACATCTCGGAAGATGTCAAAGTGTTGAATGTGATCCGACACATCTGTCGAAAGGCTCCATGAAGATGTAATAGATCGGCGATGACATCAAGTCAAAGGAATGATGAAGCGAAAGGTTAATGGAACCAAGGGTACGACACAAACTCCAAAGCAAGCTTGCTGTCCAAAGCGAAATGATATGATGAGGAAAGATCAACGTAAGCTTAGCTCATCGTAAAATATTGTGCTCTGGGAAGAAGGACCAGGTAGCCCAGTTAAAATTGACACGACAAGGATATAGCCAATCAGGCTAGGAATGACTTGAAGGATTATTAAACTCATAAGCAACGAAAATTACTTAGAGTTATCGTATCGAAGGTCGGAGCGCGGAATCAGTTCACTTATCGATGTTAATGGTTGACGACAACCTAGAACTCGTGGAGTGACTCTGATAGGGAAAGGTATTACTCCAGCACAAATTCATAAGATGTAGTGCAATGGCATGATATCCTCGAGATACCAGGGGGGTAATACTCCAAGGCATATCAAATGAAAGGTTGAAGTGGGGTGTATTGATATATAGAAGACAAGCGCTTTAACTTGTCTGAGAAATGGAATCAAAGGAAGAAATTATGGACGGAACCACAATCACAAATTATCGAACCACGGATACAAGATGAACTTCTAACAAGGGGGTAATTATTTTTACGAGCAGCTTCCATGATAAGTTCTACATCGTGTCCATGGGCATGAACATAAAGTTCAAGGTCGACTCCCACTTCTCCAATGCATAACCTTTCATTCACTTCTCGTTTCTTTTCAAAATGGCATTAAATTTTGAAAGTTTTACCTGGTGCAATACCAGATAAGTATGAGTTGTGAAATATTTCGGGTTTGCACAGATTAGGGAAGGCATTGGTTCAACCCATCGGGGCTTCTTAGGAACATATACCACGAGCTTCAAGAGTAAATATCACCAGCTCGAAAGCAGAGCATGGTTGGCAAAAGGAGAGGATGCAATTTACCAAAGGCATTATATATCGGAGAAAGAACTCGCAAGGTGATTATTATGAAGGACACTGTCGGATAATAATCCAACAGTGGATATGGCGATCCATAATGGAGCTGATGTGAGTATCGATACCCAATCAGAGGAAGAAAGAATGCAAGGAGATCAGATTATAGAACATCTGAATAATTCGATGCTTAGATAACAAAGGAATTACGATTTCCAAAACAAAGGATCAGAAGCAGTCGCTTTGATCAAGGATGGATAAGTTGGATAGACCAGAGGCACAATTGACGACCAATAGTTTGGTCGAGAACCAGCTCATGTTCAAAAAAGATGTCTGAGCTGGAAAGATAATTTAGAAGGGTTGATAGATGATTGTGTGCATTCGCACACATGTTGAATCAATAGGGTCAAAATAACGGTGCCGAAAGATACTAGTGAATATTGCCAAATATATGGGAAGCATCCATAATGCAAGTAGACAAGTATTTGCAGAGCAATAAGGTTGCTAAGGATTTTCGGAGGATTGAATAGTATTTCAAAGACTTTTGTGAAACACCTGAACAACTGTGGATGAGCGGATACTCGGAAAGTGCGAGAAATTATTCTTAGGGGTATTCAGGTGGCAAAGAACTGCAAGGCAGTAGGCACAAAATATTCTCGGAACAACAACGAGTATATTGAGGTATCTCGTAATAACAAGAGCGACGAGGAATGATCAAGAGAATGACAAGTGCATACAGATATCCATAGGGATATAATGGTGACAGTGGATTGCAAAAGGCGATAAGCACAAGGATCTCGGAAAAATATCAAGGGATATCCTCAGAATCTTCTAACGAAGCAGGTGATCTTCTGGAATAAGGGCTCTCCGAGAGAAATAGTTACGAGAACCTAGAGTTAGAGTTAGCAAAATCATTTAACCCGAATAGAAGAGAGAACAGAGTTCCAGAGTAAAGGTCGAGGACTAAAAGATCCTAGTACCACCCAATGGCAACGTGGGCCCATGGGCCGCACAACCATGTTACTAAAAGTTTTGCAATGTCTAGACACGACTTCGGCCAAGGAGTGTGGAAGAGGGATTCCTACAGGCAGTCGGCTCTGATACCAACTTGTGACGCCCCCGATTAAATCGTACACTAATCATGCACGCAAATGTGCACGATCAAGATCAGGGACTCACGGGAAGATATCACAACACAACTCTAAAAACATAAATAAGTCATACAAGCATCATAATACAAGCCAGGGGCCTCGAGGGCTCGAATACAAGTGCTCGATCATAGACGAGTCAGCGGAAGCAACAATATCTGAGTACAGACATAAGTTAAACAAGTTGCCATAAGATGGCTAGCACAAACTGGGATACAGATCGAAAGAGGCGCAGGCCTCCTGCCTGGGATCCTCCTAACTACTCCTGTTCGTCGTCAGCGGGCTGCACATAGTAGAAGGCACCTCCAGCGTAGTAGGAGTCGTCGTCGACGGTGGCGTATGGCTCCTGGGCTCCGACATCTGGTTGCGGCAACCGGGTAGAAGGGAAAGGGGGAAAAGAGGGAGAAAAGCAACCGTGAGTACTCATGCAAAGTACTCGCAAGCAAGGAACTACACTACATATGCATGGATATATGTGTAAAGGTCCATATCAGTGGATTGAACTGCAGAATGCCAGAATAAGAGGGGGATAGCTAATCATGTCGAAGACTACACTTCTGGCAGCCTCCATCTTGCAGCATGTAGAAGAGAGTAGACTGAAGTCCTCCAAGTAGCATCGCATAGCAATAACCCTACCCGGCAATCCCCTCCTCGTCGCCCTGTTAGAGAACGATCACCGGGTTGTATCTGGCACTTGGAAGGGTGTGTTTTATTAAGTATCCGGTTCTAGTTGTCATAAGGTCAAGGTACAACTCCAAGTCGTCCTGTTACCGAAGATCGCGGCTATTCGAATAGATTAACTTCCCTGCAGGGGTGCACCACATTACCCGACACGCTCGATCCCATTTGGCCGGACACACTTTTCTGGGTCATGCCCGGCCGCAGAAGATCAACACGTCGCAGCCCCACCTAGGCACAACAGAGAGGTCAGCACGTCGGTCTAAACCTAAGCGCACAGGCGTCTGGGCCCATCGCCCTTAGCACACCTGCACGTTGCGAGGGCGGCCGGAAGCAGACCTAGCCTAGTTGGCGTTCTAGTCCAATCCGGCGCGCGCCGCTCAGTCGCTGATGTCACGAAATGCTTCGGCTGATACCACGACGCCGGTTGCCCATTTCTTGTCCCACGTGGCGGTTAGTGCGTATAAGGTCAACGACCCAACTCAGATCAAATACCAAGATCTCGTTAAGCATGTTAAGTATCCGCGAACGCCGAACAGGGCCAGGCCCACCTCTCTCCTAGGCGGTCTCAACCTTCCCTGTCGCTCCGCCATAAAGATCCAAATAGAGGGCCGTTGGGACAAATGTCCTTTCAGCCCCCAATCCGTGAATCACTCGCGGGTGCTCCTCGAGCCGACCCGACTTTAGTCACCACATGTATCATGTATAAAGTATATAGTATATACCCGTGACCAACTCCCGAGCGATCACGGCCCGATAGTATAGCATCGCAGACGGACAAGAATGTAGGGCCACTGATGGAATACTAGCATCCTATACTAAGCAGGTAGGATTGCAGGTAAAGGTAACAACAGTAGTAGCAAGGACAGGCTATGCATCAGGATAGGATTAACGGAAAGCCGTAACATGCTACACTACTCTAATGCAAGCAGTATAGAGAAGAATAGGCAATATCTGGTGATCAGGGGGGGGGCTTGCCTGGTTGCTCTGACAAGAAGGAGGGGTTGTCAACACCGTAGTCGTTCTGGGTAGCAGCGGCGTCGGTCTCGGGGTCTACCGGAGAAGAAGAGGGGGAAGAAACAACAAATACATTACAAACAGATGCATGACAAAGCAAACAGCGGTGCTAGGTGTGCGCTAACGCAGTACTAGGTGATACCGGCAAAGGAGGGAAACATCCGGAAAAGTATTCCCGGTGCTTCGCGTTTTCGGACAGATGAACCAGAGGGGAAAAGTTGTGTGTTTGCTATGCTAGGGATGTGTGGCGGACGAACGGACTGCATATCCGGATTCGTCTCGTCGTTCTGAGCAACTTTCATGTAGAAAGTATTTTCATCTGAGCTACGGTTTATTTTATATTAATTTTAAAAGATTTAAATCATTTTTAGGATTTATTTAATTATTTTAAGACAGCATTATCCAGAACAGTGTTTGCTGACGTCAGCATGACATCAGCAGTCAACAGAGGTGTTGAATGGTCAACTGACGTGTGGGTCCCGCTGGTCATTGACCTAGTTAACTAAACACGATTAGTTAATTTAATTAATGTGGTTAGGTTAATTAATTAGGCTTAATTAGATTAATTAACATGATTAATTAAGTTAATTAATTATCTTAATTAATTATATTGTTTTTATTTATTTTATTTTATTCCTCTTTTTTTTAACGTTGTGGGGCATGGGCCCCATCTGTCATTGTCACAGGGGGGGTCTTAATGGGCGTTGGCGCTAACGGGCGCGTGGGCTGGTGGTTACTGGAGCGGTGCCCGTGCCCGAGGCCACAGCCTGCCCGAGCGCCGGGGGAGCCGGGCGCGAGCTCCGGTGGCCAGGGGCCGCGCGGGCGCTGTCCGGAACAGGGCGGCAGGGCGGAGGGGATGTGGCCGGCGGCGTAGGGGGAGCAGGGTAGCAGCAGCACAGCAGGGGCCGTCGATGGTGGCCAGGCGCAACCGGAGGCGCCAGCTGATGCGGGACGGAGCCCGGGCGAGTAGGGAGGGCTGCGGCGAGAGTGACAGAGGCCACCACTGAGTGGGCGCGTGGGGTCATGGTGGCCGCGAGCACAGCGCGGGCGGCGCGCCGGGATGAAGCTGCGGGACGCGGCCGGGCGCGGTGAGCGCGGCCCGGACGCGGTGATGGCCGCGCCGGACAGAGAGGGAAAGGGAGGGAGCTCACAGAGCCGGTAGGGAAAAAGGGCAGTGGGGGTCGAGGTGGTGGTCGAGGACGACGGCGACGCGGATCAGAGGAGAAGGGAGGGGACGTGCGGTGGAGCTCACAGGGGTTCGTAGGGGACAAGGCAGCATGCTCGGGGAGGAGGTCGAAGACGACGGCGACGTGATGACGAGGCGCAGCGGCGTGCGTTGACGGCGTCGGCGATGTTAGGGTCGGGGAGGAGTAGGGGAAGTCGAGGCGGAGGAGCTCCTCCGGTGAATGGCGACGGCGATGGCGGTGCGGCGTCGCGGCGAGCGGTTCCCCCTCGATCCCGATCCGATCGGGGGAGAGAGGGGATATTTCGAGGGTGGGGGAGTGTGGGTGTCGGTGGGCGAGTGGGAGGGGGTTAGGGTTTCGGGAGGTTAAGGTGGGATGGGGTGGGCCTCCTGGTGGCCTAGATGGCCAGATGGGCCATTCGGCCCAGGAAGAGGGGGGCTTTGCCCCTTTTCTTTTTTTTTAATTTGTTTTGTTTTCTGTTTTCGTTCTTTCCCTATTATTTTAGTTTTAGTAAAATATACACACAACATCTAAATTAGTAATTCAACTTAGCCCTTAGTCACAAAAAGTCTTGTCCTCAAATAAATTAGTTTGACATTTTATTAATTACAAAAGGTATTTAATTATTTATTTTTACTGCTGTTTTATTCATCTTATAGTATTTAAGAATTTTATAAAGGTGTGGTTTCTCCACCATAATTACCTATGCAATATTTGGTTCACTACAAACATTTTAGTTTTAATAGTTGAAAGCTTTTATTGTTTGCTTTTATTTAAAATTTGAATTTGTTTCGGTTCTGAACTATCAGAGTTTATCAACGGTAACCATGGTGACGTGGCATCGTTAGCGGGGGGATCACTGTAGCTTAATTATTCGGGCGTCACACACATTTTTTCCCTTTTCGAAAGAGGCACGCCCGTGCCTCTCGCGAAAACACAACCGTGCTTCTGGCGGAAGCAAAACCGTGCCTCTCGCGAAAGGAAAAAAAAACAGAAAACGCGTTTTTTTCCTTTCCGAAAGAGGCACGCCCGTGCCTCTCGCGAAAGCACAACCGTGCCTCTCGTGGAAGCAAAACCGTGCCTCTCGTGAAAGAAAAAAACAGAAAACGTGTTTTTTTTTCGTTTCCAAGAGGCACGGCCGTGCCTCTTGCGAAAGCACAACCGTGCCTCTCGCGAAAGCACAACCGTGCCTCTCGCGAAAACAAAATCGTGACTCTCGCGAAAAAAGTGCATTTTTTTGCCAAAAAAAAAATATTGTTTTCAAAAAAAAATTGGTCGAAAAGCTAGGGAAGACCGGTAAAAAACCAAAACGTCGAAAAAACCCCAAAAAAAAAACCTTTTAAAAAGCCAAAAACGCGTGCGTAAAAATAAAAAAAAATAAAATCCAAAGGGAGCGTCCAGAGCGCGACACGTGGCGAATGGCTGTGAGCGCGCCAAGTGGCGCTGATCGTTGCGAGGCTCCCGAAGGAGCGCTCGTTAATTAGTTGCTCCCTCGTAGGGCCAACTTAGCAAGCAGGATCAAACCTTGTTGGTCCAGCTCCGCTAGGTCGGCCCAGATTGTGATCCACATAAGGCGAAGTTTTTCGCTTGACAGTAAAAAAAGGGTTTCTTTTTGGGTGTAGTTAAAAAAAGTTAATCACTGGATTTTGCGGATGTGGATCGGGGAGAATTTGAACGGACGTGTGGCTGAGACGCAGATGGAGACAAGTGGAAGTGGTTAAAAATTTCAAAGAAATTTCCAAAGTTTCGCATATTTTGGTGGGGTCCGAAATGTTTTTGAACCCAAAAATTCCAAGTCAGATTTGAACTAATTTTAAATGAAATTAAATTAGTTTAAAATTAAGTATATTTGAAATCTAAAATAATTTCCAAAATATGTGAAATTTCCAAATTTCTCATCTTACAATAAGGTCCCAAATTGTTTTGTTTTCAAAATTAAAAACCATCATTCCTTTAAAATTTACCGGCGATTCCTTATTTCCTGAATCGATTCGATGTAGATACGGCGAGGGTCGTATGCATGACGTCGGACGCGCGGCCCTAAAATCCTTGATCAAGCGGGCGACTCATCAGCGAGCTGCAGTTTCTACTTCACCGTCACAAGCTAGTGAGGAATTATTTGGTGCTAATTTCCTAGTCCTATTACCGCAATGTGTTTTCAATGACTTCGTTAGTTTTTCGGGCATCCAAAATATCTGCCAGAAGCTACTGACATGGATCTTGATATCGATGATACAACACTCTTGATCTATGAACATTACCGTTCAACGCCATCCAAGGTTTCTCAGTTCTATAGACTTATGTCGGTGTGTGTCAATGTCAGATAACATGCATTGATTACTCTGTTTTAATCCAATAAACTGAAATATATTCGGACGCCATACAGGGACGCCCATTGCTCAGACCAGCCAACAAGTATTATGAGTACGAACCTCAGTTTCTGATAAATTTCTTGGACACTCACAATGCTTTATTTAATTTTATTTAACATTCCACGATTGGAAAATTTTGGGACGTTACAGGTGCATGGCCTTAATATCTTATTTTTTGACGCGTCAACGGCGAGCTTACGCCTGCCTGAACGTTTATTGTCAAAACCAACAGTAATGGTACAAGGAGCAGAATTACAAGTGGGTTAGAGAAGGAAGGAGAAAAACAAGATTACATAATTTGAGGGTCTATAATCTCCCGGCAAGGTGAAACAACATGGAGCCCGGCCGATTTGCTTCTGAATGTTTTTGCATCTATAGGACCAGAGGCGTAGGTCATCTGCAGCGGAGCTGGCAATTTGGTGCAGCTGTTGGTGTTCGTTCCGAAAAGCCTTGGCGTTGCGTCTTTTCCAAATATTCCCGAGGGTGGAAGCAGCACCGTTGACCTGGTTTTATTGTTCAAATCCCCCTCCCAGGCCTGAAGTAGCCCCTACAGAGAGTAGCATAGGTTGTTTAGCTCGGCCCAGAGAGGGGCAAGCTGCTTACACGTGAAGAGCAGGTGGTCGACGGATTCGTCTTGACTGCAGAAGGGGCACTTTGCCGAAGTAGTATTGCCCTGGCCAAAAACGCCGCTCATTAGCGAACAGGCCGGCTTTGTGGGCTATCCAGGCAAAAATTCTGCATTTGTTGGGCGCGTAGTTTCTCCAAATGGCCGGCGCCAGAGGATCTGTAGGCCGGGACCTCTAAACTGCCTCATATGCCGGCTTAGTAGTTAGTGGGTGGCCAGCCTCCCTCATCGTTCGTCTATCAGCGGCCTGCAAATTCAAGTTTACCGTAGCCAATAAAGATCGCAGATCATTGAACTCTCGCTCGGCCGTGTAAGAGAGCCTAGGGGTAAGGTCCAAGGTTAGGCGTTCGAGGCCATTGCACTTGCCACAGAAGTGTGAACCCTGTTTGCGTGGGTGAACAGCGTTGGGAACTGATGTGCGAGGGTTTGAGTGGAGTTCGGTAGCCACAGATCAAACCAGAAAGAGGTGGTGGCTCCATTGCCAAGATGAACCCTATTGATGGACCGGTAGAAATCGAGCCCTTTGATGATGTCCCGCCATATAGGGGGATGCATGGTGTCAGGCGGGCCAACATCATGCGACGGCGACCAACCATATCGGGGGAGTAGGTAAGAGGTGTCGGGGGAGGCCTGATCGTCGTGGAGCTTAGAGATGTGTTTAAGAAGTAGGCAAAGGTTAATGTGCTTGAGAGAGGAAACAAAGCCCCCCTTTGGTGAAGGGCGCGCACACAAGATCCCAAGAAACTTTGCATTTGCCGCCCGCAACCGAATCTTGACCAGTCCAAAAAAGGCTCTACAACGTTTTTTGATCTCCTGCAATGTTCTGGCGGGAAGCAGGAGGACATTCATAGCATAAATGGGGAGGGCACGAAGAACAAAGCGGACCAAAACAGCCCTACCAGCTAGAGATAGAAGCAGGCCCCTCCAGCCAGCTAAACGTTTGTCAACCTTGTCGATGATGAAAAGGAAACCAGGCGGGTTAAGCTTATGAGTTGAAAGAGGCAGACCTAGGTAAGATTGGGGGAAGGAAGCAACATGTCATCCTATGAGATCCACTGTTCTCGTTCCGTACTGCGGGTCTTCCTTTACCCTGCCTTCTGTTAGATTGACCTATTTGCACCAAAACAAAGGGACCTTCAAACCACGTCCATAGTCAAGTTCCATATCTCCTCTATGTAACCATAATATGTGTCCTTTGGCCTATTGGTGTTTGCTGCATCAAAGCAGACACCACTGTTTTGGTTGGTGCTCTTTTTATCTTGGGAGATTGTGTAAAATGTATTCCTATTTATCTCGTACCCTTTGAAAGTCAATATAGTCGAAGATGGTAACTTGGACAGCAAGTACAGGTCATCTACAATAGTGTCGTCATGCATGAGACATGTCTGCAACCAACCGGCGAAAGTCCCTGTTTGTTCATGTAATACACTCATCAGACTACTCCGGGTGTTTGGAGCGTAGAATATTCCTGTGTTCTTCGATATACGGAGCCACCAAGGCGGAACTTTGTGGAACTGTGTAGTGTGTTTGCGCCCAAGAATTCCCGTTCTGGCATATTACTGAATTCTTTCCTAGCGTGCCTTTTCCACCCAATCTGCCCTCATGCCGCGATTCAGGAACACCAATCGCCTTAATGTCAGGAATAAAGTCAACACAAAACTCAATGACCTCCTCTGTTTCATGGCCCTTGGAGATGCTTCCTTCTGGCCTAGCATGGTTATGAACATATTTCTTTAAGACTCCCATGAACTTCTCAAAGGGGAACATATTGTGTAGAAATACAGGACCCAGAATGGCAATCTCTTCAACTAGGTGAACTAGGACGTGCGTCATGATATTGAAGAAGGATGGTGGGAACACCAACTCGAAACTGACAAGACATTGCACCAAATCATTCTCTAACCTTGGTATGATTTCTAGATCGATTACCTTCTGGGAGATTGCACTGAGCAATGCACATAGCTTCACAATGGCTAATCGAAAATTTTCCGGTAGAAGCCCCCTCAATGCAACCGGAAGCAGTTGCATCATAATCACGTGGCAGTCATGAGACTTTAGGTTCTGGAACTTTTTCTCTGCCATATTTATTATTCCCTTTATATTCGACGAGAAGTCAGACATGACCTTCATACTGAGCATGCATTCGAAGAAGATTTCCTTCTCTTCTTTGGTAAGAGCGTAGCTGGCATGACCCTGAAACTGCTTTGGATCCATGCCGTGTTTTTCGTGCATACGTTGCTCCTCCACCCGTGCCTCCGGCGTATCTTTTGTCTTGCCCAAGAAGCCTAGCAGGTTCACACAAAGATTCTTCGTCACGTGCATCACGTCGATTGCAGAGCGGACCTCCAGGTCTTTCCAATAGGGTAGATCCCAAAATATAGATTTCTTCTTCCACATGGGTGCACGTCCGTCAGCGTCATTTGGAACAGATTGTCCGCCAGGACCCTTTCCAAAGATTACTTTTAAATCCTTGGCCATATCAAGTATATCATCACTAGTACGGTGGTGAGGCTTCTTCCGATGATCTGCCTCACCTTTGAAATGCTTGCCTTTCTTTCTTATGGGATGCCTGCTCTGAAGAAATCGACGATGTCCCAGGTACACATTCTTCTTACATTTATCCAAATATATACTGTCAGTATCATCTAAACAGTGTGTGCATGCATGGTATCCCTTGTTTGTCTGTCCTGAAAGGTTACTGAGAGCAGGCCAATCATGTGGTTACAAACAACAATGCTCGCAGGTCAAATTCTTGTTGTTTGTGCTCATCCCACGCACGTACACCTTCTATACTCCACAACTCTAAAAGTTCTTCAACTAATGGCCTTTGGTACACATCATTGTCATTGTCGGGTGCTTGGGGCCTTGGATGAGCACTGGCATCATAATGAACTTCCGCTTCATGCACAACCAAGGAGGAAGGTTATAGATACATTGAGTCACAGGCCATGTGCTATGATTGCTGTTCTGCTCCCCAAAAGGATTGATGCCATCTGCACTTAAACCAAATCATACGTTCCTTGCGTCCTTTGCAAAGTCCTTCCACTTTCTCTCGATTTTTCTCCACTGTGATCCGTCAGCGGGTACTCTCAACTTCCCGTCTTTCTTATGATCTTCTTTGTGCCATCGCATCAACTTGGCATGCTATTTGTTTTGGAACAAACGTTTCAACCATGGTATTATAGGAGCATACCACATCACCTTGGCAGGAATCTTCTTGCTGGGGCGCTTTCCCTCAACATCACCAGGGTCATCGTGGCCGATCTTATAGTGCAATGCACAGCATATCGGGCATGCATTCAAATCCTCGTACTCACCGCGGTAGAGGATGCAGTCATTAGGGCATGCATGTATCTTCTGCACCTCTAATCCTAGAGGGCAGATAGCCTTCTTTGCTTCATACGCACTATCGGGCAATTCATTGTCCTTTGGAAGCTTCTTCTTTAACATTATCATCAACTTTTCAAATCCCTTGCCAGATACACCATTTGCTGCCTTCCCTTGCAGCAATTCTAGTGTGGTACCCACCTTTTTCTTGTCATCTTCACAATTTGGATACAACAATTTCTTGTCATCCTCTAACATGCGCTGCAACTTTAGCTTCTCCTTTTCACTTGCGCAGTTTCTCTTTGCATCGGCAATGGCCCGACCAAGATCATCAGCGGGCTCATCTGATACCTCTTCTTCAGCTTCTTCCCGCATTGCCGGCTTAGCTTCTTCCCCCATTGTTGTACCATCGTATTCATGGAACCCATGGCCAGGATAGCTGTTTTTATCCTCTTCTTCTTCATTCTCTTCCATTAGGACCCCTCTTTCTTCGTGCTTGGTCCAACAGTTATAGCCGGACATGAAGCCGTACTCAAATAGGTGGACGTGAATGGTTCTTGAGTTAGAGTGATTTTGATCATTCTTACAGGCAGCACATGGACAATACATAAAACCATCCGCTCACTTGTTTGCCTCAGACGCAACCAGAAAAGTATGCACACCATTAATGAACTGGAGAGAGCATAGGTCATCGTACATCCATTGCCGACTCATCTTCATTACACAACACTAAAAAGACCAAATTAATACAAGTTCATACATAAAGTTCATACACACTTGTTCTCATAAAACAACATACAAACTCTCTACCTAAAGCATTTAAATGCAATAACGAATGCGATCAAGATCGCAACTAAGGTAACAATTGATCAAACAACATAGTGATACCAAGCCTCACTATCAATGGCATATTTTTTAAATTTCTAATCTTCAAGCGCATTGCCACCATCTTGATCTTCTGATCATCGACGACATCGGCAACATACAACTCCAGTTTCATCTTCTCTTCTTCAATTCTTTTCAATTTTTCTTTCAAATACTCGTTTTCTTTTTCAACTAAATTTAACTTCTTGACAAGAATATCTATGTCAGTTGCAATTTCCGGTTCACATACATCCTAGATAAAAATATCTATGTCAACTTGATGGGCATAATTGTCATAAACACGAAACGCAACAAATAGTTATAAAGGAGAGTATATACCACATCCGAATCCTAAACTGGATGAGGGCCCACGGGGACGGATATCAAAACCATGCCACTATGTATAACGAACAACCATATAGGTAAGAAAACTATACAAGTAACTATCCAAATCTTACAAACATGATTTTTTTAATAAAAAGGATAAGAACAAGAGGCTCACCAAGGTGGTGCTGGTGACGGGAGAGTGCAGGCGATCGACGGTGGTTAGGACGGGGACAGGAAGGCAGTAAGTAAACCACACCTACACATGTAAAGTAAGATGTTAATTTGAGCTCAAATTGCATATAAGTCAAATAAACTACCACATATAAATACTCCCAAACTAAAATCCACAAATCACTATACTTATAGAACATTACAAGAGCTAATCTAGCAACGAGAGATGAAAGGACAAAGTTGCTAACCTTTATGAACACTTGGATGGATGGGGTGCCTCCAAATCTTGACAAATTTTCACAAAAATGGAGGTGAGCTCGAGCAAGGGGAAGAACAAAGGAGAGGAAGAAGGGGGAAAACAGAGAGGAGTGTGCTTGGGCTGGACGAAGGGTTTATATAGGAGCATCTTTAGTCTAGGTTCGTGACACAAATCGGGACTAAAGGTGATCGTGGGGCCCCAGTATGACGCCAGCCTGCCACTACCCCTTTAGTCCTGGTTCGTGTCACGAACTAGGACTAGAGGTCTGGCATGAATCGGGACTAATGATGCCCGTTCCGAACCGGGACTAATGGTCACATTAGTGCCGGTTCAAAACCAGACCGGGACTAATGCTTTGGACAAAAGGTCCGTTTTCTACTAGTGAGTGAAGTACTAGAGCATATTGCCTAGCTCAAAAGATATAAGTGAAGCACAAGAGTATTCTAATAAATTCACGATTCATGCGTGTCCCTCTCAAAAAGATGTGTGCAGCAAGGATGATTGTAGAACACTAAAAATCAAAGACTCATATCATACAAGATGCCCCAAGCAAAACACATATCATGTGGTGAATAAAAATATAGCCTCAAGTAAATTTACCGATGGATTGATGACGAAAGAGGGGATGCCTTCTAGGGCATCCCCAAGCTTAGGCTCTTGGTTGTCCTTGAATATTACCTTGGGGTGCCTTGGGAATCCCCAAGCTTAGTCTCTTCCCACTCCTTATTCTATAGTCCATCAAATCTTTACCCAAAACTTGAAAACTTCACAACACAAAACTCAACGGAAAACTCATGAGATCCGTTAGTATAAGAAGATAAATCACCACTTTTGATACTGTTGTGAACTCATTCTTTATTTATATTGGTGTAATATCTAATGATTTCCAACTTTTCCATGGTTCATACCCCTCGATACTACCCATAGATTCATCAAAATAAGCAAACAACACATAGAAAACAGAATCTGTCAAAAAACAGAACAGTCTGTAGCAATCTGGAGATTTCGAATACTTCTGTAACTTCAAAAATTCTGAAATCTTAGGACAACTGGGAAATTGGTATATCAGTCTTGTATAAAAAATTCAGATCAAAATAACGCTCTGACGAATTTAAAAAATTCCTAGACTGAGCGCAAAAGTTTCTGTTTTTCAGCAAGATCAAGCCAACCATCACCGCAGACCATCCCAAAGGTCTTACTTGGCTCAAACACTAATTAAAACACTAAAACACAATTACTATAGAGGTAATAATGTGTATTTTATTCAATAACAGAAATAAAACAAAAAACATAAAAATAAAATTGGGTTGCCTCCCAACAAGCGCTATTGTTTAATGCCCCTAGCTAGGCATAACGCACTAGATCTAGGCATTATTATAATAGTAAGGGAGATCATCCATGCTCATCTCATACTCCCTTCTTTCAGCGGCAAGTTTCCTTTGTGGTAAGCAAAAATAATCAAAAGGGCTAAATTTAATAGGATAAGGATCCCTAAGATCGAGTGCGGGAGGAATAGGTTCCTCCTTCGGCCCCTTATAGTGTATAATCAACTAATCATCGTAAGCTTTCCTTTGGTGGAATGTCATAAGCCTATCTCTTATTGTGAACCCTAAGCCGTTGTTTTGTATAGCAAATTGTCATTATGTTCAGAAATCTTATCAACCAAAACCTCGGTAGGGACCCTCTTTCTCAAATGTTCATTATAGGCAACATAATCCGGAGATTGCAATCTCATTTTTTCTTCTTGATTAAAAAGGATCTCCTCTATAGGGGGACAACCACCATTAATTTTATAATGAGCAGGAATTTCACTAGCCTCTTTCATGATGAATCTAAACTCGTGGGCTAGAAATATAGTGGCGGCACGCTTAATGGAACAATGCTGAATATTAGAGAACTCTAGAAAAATCCTTTGTATGCAAGGATGTATATGAACAAATTGCCTCTCAAGTTCAATTATGAGCAAAGTTATTGCATCTGCAAGACTATTAGTTTTATAGAGAATAGACACTCCTAATGTAGGTAGCGTACCAGCACAAGTAAATAAATCTTGAATACCACCTTTCCAGTAATATTACCACTACCGATGCAAAATTTTTTTGTATGCATGATAGTAGGTTCTTCATGGGGATCGTTATTAGCAAATTCATAAAAATTTCCCTCAAGATTATTACTATCATTTTCAATAAAAACCTCCCCAGATTCAGACATGGTGGCAACAAATCGATCTAGCACACAAGCAAACGAAAAGACGAACGGAAGTAGGGCGAATAAAAAGGAAAATCTTTTTGGTTTTTTCTGAAAATTGTTTTAGAAGTAAGGGAGAGGAAAACGAGAGGCAAATGACGAATAATGTGATGCAAGAGATGAGAGTTTATGATGGGTACTTGGTAGGCTTGATGTAGACCTCCCTGGCAACGGTGTCAAAAATTCTACCTGCTACTTCTTGAGCTTGCGTTGGTTTTTCCCTTGAAAAGGAAATGGTGATGTAGCAAAGTAGAGATAAGTGTTTGCCTCAGTTTTGAGAACCAAGGTATCAATCCAGTAGGAGGTACAAGCAAGTCCCTAATCTACGCACCTGCACAAATAATCAAACACTTGCACCCAGCGTGATAAAGGGGTTGTCAATCCCTTCACAGTCACTTGCAAGGATGATATCTGATAGAGATAGATATAAAAGATTACTAAAACCAAAAAAGAAAGTAAAACTAAATAAATTGCAGCAAAGTATTTTTGGTTTTGTTGGTTTATAGATCTGAAAATATATAATGGAAAATAGACCCGGGGGCCATAGGTTCCACTAGAGGCTTCTCTCTTGAAGGAAAATAATATGGTATGTGAACACATTACTATCGAGCAAATGATAGAAAAGCGCAAAGTTATCACGATATCCAAGGCAATGATTATGCATATAGGCATCACGTTCATGTCAAGTAGACCCTGCATCTACTACTATTACTCCACACATCGACCGCTATCCAGCACGCATCCAGAGTATTAAGTTCATAAAGAACGGAGTAACGCCTTAAGCAATATGATGAAAACCCCATCTTTTTATCATTGATGGCAACAGTACAAATACGTGCCTCGCTACCCCTACTGTCATTGGGTGAGGACACCACAAGATTGAACCCAAAACTTAGCACCTCTCCCATTGCAAGAACTACCAATCTAGTTGGCCAAACAAAACCAATAATTCGAAGAGAAATACAAAGATATGCAATCATGCATATAAGAATTCAGGGAAGACTCAAATAATATTCACAAATAATCTGATCATAAATCCACAATTCATAGGATCTTGACAAACACACCGCAAAAGAGTATTACATCGGATAGAACTCCAAGAACATCGAGGAGAACATGGTATTGAAGATCATAAAGAGAGAAGAAGCCATCTAGCTACTAGCTATGGACCCGTAGGTCTGAGGTAGACTACTCGCGCTTCATCCGAAGGGCAATAGAGTAGATGTAGATGCCCACCATGATCGAATCCCTCTTCGGCAGATCACCGGAAAAGGCCCCAAGATGGGATCTCACGGGAACAGAGGCTTGCGGCGACGAAAAAGTATTTTTTTTTTGACATCTCTGATGGTTTGGGAATATTTGTGAATTTATAGGCCAAGAATTAGGGTAAACAGAGCTTCGAGGGCCCACAAGGCAGCCCCCCCCCCCCCCGGGGCGCGCCCTGCACCCTTTCTGCCTCCTTGGGACTCTGTTTACTTGGTTTCCAAGTCCTCTGGGTGTCTTCTGGTCTATGAAAAATCATCGTAAAGTTTCATTCCGTTTGGACTCTGTTTGATATTCTTTTTTTGCGAAACTCAAAAACAAGGTAAAAACAAAAATTGGCACAGGACTCTGGGTTAATAGGTTAGTCCCAAAATAATATAAAATAACATATTAATGCATATAAAACATCAAAAATAGATAATATAATAACATGGAACAATAAAAAATTGAAAATATGTTGGAGACGTATCATTTCATTATTTTTTTAGTAAACTCAAGTATTATTTATGAAAATTAAAATTTCGTTCATTATATTTATAAAATGGTAACTACAAAAAGAAACATCAAAGAAACACTAGATGTCAATATACACGCTGGGGAACGCAGAGCTTCATTTTGTCTGCTTCTTTAGACAACTTGCAAAGAATAGTCTCGGGCTGATTCTTTAATGACTAGATCTAACGTCTTCTAGCTGGCTGATAGTTTGATGGCCAAATCTCCAGGCGAAAGCGCAAAACTTGTCCTGGACATCAGCTCGCTGGATGACATAAGAACATCTACAGCCAGGGTCACCAAATTACGTAGATCATCGCACGAACTATGAAAAGGACATAGATATGCACATTCCGATCACCAGAACATCACACATGGATTTTTAAAAGCTAGTCGAATTTCACATAATCCAGATAATACGGGCAGGTTCTAACTAGAGACATAAATAACTAGAAATTAACGATGGAGATGGCGGATATTCACCACTTCCTCGCCGGGCCTTTGATCTTCCGGTCGACGGTGCAACTACAGGCGTCGACAGCAGGTGGTGGACCATTGGAGTCATCGGACTTGGAGCTGTGGTCGTCGCCGTCGTCGTCGGAGTCCTCGAAGAGGATGATGAGCCCCTTCATCCGCCGAACGGCCCTGTCCTGCTGCTGCTTGAGCTTGGCCACTTGCTCAGATGTCGACATGCAGTAAATATGATAGCATCACTTGAGTCTCTGAGCAACCTACCAGTTGCCACCGAACAATCGGAGGGCAGATATGATCCATCTGTATGAACGAAAAAATAGCGAGCTATTTCGTTGTTATAGCACCGTTACAATGTATTTGAAGAGGAAACAATACGTTTTAGCAAATTCGGCCAGTACGACGCAAATCACATTATTCCATTCTCTACTAATGTGAATACTAATGTCCATTATCTTTTATGGATGGTTCCAACAGTGCAATGGTGCATCATTGTTGGTCTAGATTCAGCAAAGGTGCAGTCTTTCTAGCTATCAGTAACTGTGCATCATTATCCTGTAAGATTGTAATCTGGTGCTATCAGTAACTGTGAAGTTGACCTCTTAAGCTGAACAATTGTTGTTGTAAATTGCTCTACTGCATGTAGGTGTGTGATGATCAATGGAGGAATTGTGATGTACGTATGACATATTTCCTTTAGCTTTTCGTGGTGTATTTTTTTCTTTTTTTTTGATGGGGAGGGGCAGCGGTCTTACTAAGCGACGAGAGATATCCGTTGAGGAGATACGTAAGAGAGATGTAGAGACATGCAAGATATCACACCAGGGGGGTGGGACATGCGGCTGTGGTCGGGGCATCAAAGGATTCTACGTATTTTCCACAAGCATGATCACTGCCAATTCTTTAAAAAGAACTGACATTGATACTTGAGTATGACTTCAATTCTTTCTGAAAACGCACATTGATACTTGGGTATGACATGGCGCTAATATTATGATCCATACAAGATAAAGGAAGACACTCATCAAAAAAGAATAAAACACATAATTCATTATTCCATTGCCAAATAGTACACTCATTGAAATATTTCTAGATTCATCACACTAAATCATATATGAGTAAACAATATAATTCAGGCATGCCCACATAGACTACATAGCATTATTAATGCATGGCGATCAATATGACACTCGTTCACTTTATTCGATCGATTCTAGCCTTTGATAATAATGGCACAAAAGATAAAGCCATCCATGTAAGGCAGGCTAGCTAGCCAATGTATGGTGCAGGAGGAACAACCACATATCTATCAGGCCCCTGGCTGACATCATTGTAAATGATAACGCGTACTTGGTCTTGTGGCGGTGGGGATGGAGCCTCTCCTGGAGGGAGTACTCGGGCAATTCTGATATCAGGCCTCTCCCGAGAGATGATCTGAACTGCTGCATTCACTTCAACACCAATCAGACCCGGCCACGATTCAGGCACCGGACCAGGCATGTCTACCCTTATCACACACTAACCCGAGCCTTCCTCCCTTTTGAAACTGTTCATAAACGACAAGCATAACTAATTGAGAAATACATAGATAAACAAGACAAACATGCAAGGTGTTTAGTTTTTATATAATAATAATAATAATAATAATAATAATAATAATAATAATAATAATAATAATAATCTCTGGTATTAACTTATAAAGGGATGGGAAACATGCTCTATGCTTAGGAAGATGTCATAACCGAAAGCATTATCTGCTAACCAAACAAGTAATCAGTCTACTGAAATATTTAACGGAAAATGTATGCAATAATAAACAAATGCATGCCATCCTTTAGGGAAGAAGAGGCTGGTATACCTAACAGAACCTTAGCTTTTCTCGTGGCGATGATCTTGTGTTTGAGATATGTGTGTGTATAAATACAAAGTATGAGTGCACACCCATTTGCGTAGCTTACACCATGTCGATTATAACAATGCATGCATTTTGTTCACAGTTAATTAATAAGAAGCATCAGCATATGCCCTCAATGTCGAAATTAATGATGCCGATGATAACAATGCATTCATTTGTCTTTATCAGCATATCCACTGCTTGTTGAGATTAACGATGTTGATGACTAGAATCCATGCATTTAACTTGATTGATTAAGAAACATCAGCTTATCACCCTTTTGTTGAGAGTAATGATGCCGATGACACAATGATTCATGCATAAGCTTGTAAGTTGAAGTAGCATGTACGTATTTGATCTTTAATTTACATAAGCAGAGCATCTTCACAGAAAAACCTGTGTGTTTAAGGTGCATCTTGTTGCAACATACTTTTGCTCAATTTATTTTTTCAACACTGATTGTTGTCCCATTTATACAGAGAAGTCATCACTACAAATTGATTTGGATCTGCGAGTTATATAGAGGTATTACTGTCGATTCATAGGAAATAATGCATCGTTGCGCGTTTTTAGAAAGAATTGAGATCATACTCAAGTATCAATGCCATTTCTTTTTAAAGAATTGGTAGCGATCAGGCGTGTGGAAAATACGTAGAATCATTTGACGTCCTGACCGCAGCCGCATGTCCCAACCCCTAGTGTGCTCTCTTGCCTGTCTCTACATCTATGTCACTTATGTCCTCAATGGATAAATCTCGTCGCTTAGTAAGCCCGTTGCCCCTCCCCGTCGAAAAACAAAATTAGAAAAGAAAAATACACCACGAAAAGCCATTATTCAAAGAGTTTACCAAATTCAAATCTTGTCCCCGATATTCCAAAATATTTCACCAAATTTAAATCTTCAAACCAAAATTCAAATTTCATTCATGATATTTAACAAAGTTACTAAATTGAAATATTGTTCACAGACTTCAAATATAGTTAATGAGATTTTCAAAAATAGTTCATTAGATTCCAATCTTGCTCCAGATATTCAATAATGCTTACAAAATTAAAACATTGTTATATTAAAAAAAATCACCAAATTCAAATCTTGTTCATGATATTTAATAAAAGTTCACCAAATTTAAAATCTCATTCAAGTTAGTTTTTTTGAAAAAGTTCAGAAAATTCAAATATTGTGCATGGAATTCTAATTTATTTCTGGATATTTAAAATAGTTCACAAAATTCAACTCGTGTTCATGATATCTCCTAAAAAATCACCAAATTCCAAACTTGTTCATGATATTCAAAAATTGTTCATTAAATGCAAAGTCTACAACATTTGATTCAAATTGTGTTCATGAAGCTTCACTATTTTTTTACTAAACTCAAGTATTATTCATGATATTAAAATTTAGTTCATTATATTTTAAAAATGTGAACTACGAAAAGAAACATCAAAGAAACAACGGCTGTGAATATACACGCTAGGGAACGCGGAGCTTAATTTGGTCTGCTTCTTTAGACAACTTGCAAAGAATAGTCCCGGGCTGATTCTTTAATGACTAAATCTAACGTATTCTAGCTGGCTGATAGTTTAATGTCCAAATCTCCGGGCGAAAGCGCAAAACTTGTCCCCGACATCAGCTCGCTAGATGACATAAGAACATCTACGGCCGGGGTCACCAAATTACTTAGATCATCGCACGGACTATGAAAAGGACATAGATATGCACATTCCGATCACCAGAACATCACAGATGGATCTTCAAAAGCTAGTCGAAGTTCACATAATCCACATAATAGGGTCAGGTTCTAACTAGAGACATAAATAACTAGAAATTAACGGCGGAGATGGCGGAGATTCACCACTTCCTTGCCGGGCCTTTGATCTTCCCGTCGCCGGTGTCGCTGCAGGCGTCGGCAGCAGGTGGTGGACCATTGGAGTCGTCGCCGTCGTCGTCAGAGTCCTCGAAGAGGACGATGAGCCCCTTCATCCGTCGAACGGCCCTGTCCTGCTGCTGCTTGAGCTCGGCCACGTGCTCAGATTTCGACATGCAGTAAATATGATAGCACTACTTGAGTCTCTGAGCAACATACCCGTTGCCGTCGAACCATCGGAGGGCAGATATGGTCCATCTGTATCAACGAAAAAATAGCGCACTATTTTGTTGTTATAGCACCGTTACAACGTATTTGAAGAGGAAACAAATGTTTTAGCAAATTCGGCTAGTACGACGCTAATCACGTTATTCCATTCTCTACTAATGTGAATTCTAATGTCCAGTATCTGTTATGGGTGGTTCCAGTAGTGCAATGGTGCATCATTGTTGGTCTAGATTCAGCAAAGGGGCAATCTTTCTAGCTCTGTCCTGTAAGATTGTAATCTGGTGCTATCAGTAATTGTGAATTTGACCTCTTAAGCTGAATAATTCTTGTTGTAAATTCCTCTACTACATGTAGGTGTGTGATGATCAGCGGAGGAATTGGGATGTACGTATGACATATTTCCTTTAGCTTTTCGTGGTGTATTTTTTTCTTTATTTTTGATGGAGAGGGGCAGCAGGCTTACTAAGGGACGAGAGATATCCGTTGAGGACATAAGTGAGAGAGATGTAAAGACAGGCAAGATAGCCCACTAGGGGGTGGGACATGCAGCTGCGGTCGGGACATCAATGATTCTACGTATTTTCCACAAGAATGATCACTGCCAATTCTTTAAAAAGAACTGACATTGTTACTTGAGTATGACTTCAATTCTTTTTGAAAATGCACATTGATACTTGGGTATGACATGGCGCTAATAGTATGAGTCGTACAAGATAAAGGAAGACACTCATCAAAAAAGAATAAAACACATAATTCTTTATTCCATTGCCAAATAGTAAACTCATTGAAATATTTGTAGATTCATCACACTAATACATATATGAGTAAACAATATAATTTAGGCATGCCCACATAGATTACATAGCATTATTAATGCATGGCGATCGATATCATACTCGCTCACTTTATTCAATCGATTCTAGCCTTTGATAATAACAGCACAAAAGATAAAGCCAGCCATGTAAGGCAGGCTAGCTAGCCAATGTATGGTGCGGGAGGAACAACCACATATCTATCAGGCCCCTGGCTGACATCGTTGTAAATGATAACGCGTACTTGGTCTTGTGGCGGTGGGGATGGAGCCTCTCCTGGAGGGAGTACTCGGGCAATTCTGATATCAGGCCTCTCCCGAGAGATGATTTGAACTGCTGCATTCACTTCAACACCAATCAGACCCGGCCATGATTCAGGCACCGGACCAGGCATGTCTACCCTTATCACGCACTAACCCGAGCTTTCCTCCCGTTCGAAACTGTTAATTAACGACAAGTATAAATAATTGAGAAACACTTGGTAATCAAGAGAAACATGCATGGTGTTTCATTTTTATAATAGTAATAACAATAATATGCTGTAATAATCTCTGGTATTAACTGATAAAGGGATGGGAAACATGCTCTAAGCCAAGGAAGATGTCATAACCGAAAGCATTATCTGCTAACCAAACAAGTAATCGGTCTACTAAAATATTTAATGGAAAATGTATGCAATAATAAAAATATACATGCCAACCTTTAGGGAAGAAGAGGCTGCTATACCTAACAGAACCTTAGCTTTTCTCGTGGCGATGATCTTGTGTTCGAGGTACGTGTGTGTATAAATATAGATATATGAGTGCACACCCATGTGCGTAGCTTACGCCATGTTGATTATGACAGTGCATGCATTTTGTTCATAGTTAATTAATAAGAAGCATCAGCATATGCACTCCCTGTCGAGTTAACGATGTCGATGATAACAATGCATTCATTTGTCTTCATTAATTAAGAAATATCAGCATATCCACTGCTTGTCGAGATTAACAATGTCGATTACAAGAATCCATGCATTTTACTTGATTGATTAAGAAACATCAGCATTTCACCCTTTTGTTGAGAGTAACGATGCCGATGACACAATAATGCCTGCATAAGCATGTAAGTTGATGTAGCATGTACGTATTTGATCTTTGATGTACGTATTCAGAGAATCTCCACATAGAAACCTGCGTGTTTAAAGTGCATCTCATTGCAACATACTTTTGCTCAATTTATTTTTTTCAACATAGACTATCGTCCATTGATAAGAAAAGTCATCACTCCAAGTTGATCTGGATCTGCGAGTTATATAGAGGTATCACTGTTGATCCATAGGAAATAATGCATCGTTGCGCGTTTTTGGAAAGAATTGAAGTCATACTCAAGTATCAATGCCAGTTCTTTTTAAAGAATTGGTAGTGATCAGGCTTGTGGAAAATACGTAGAATCATTTGACGTCCCGACTGCAGCCGCATGTCCCAACCCCTAGTGTGCTATCTTGCCTTTCTCTACATCTCTCTCACTTATGTCCTCAATGGATATCTCTCGTCGCTTAGTAAGCCCGCTGCCCCTCCCCGTAGAAAAACAAAAAAAGAAAAGAAAAATACACCACGAAAAGCTAAAGGAAATATGTCATACGTACACTATACTACATATATAGGCAAGCAGGTGGATGGATTTTGTGTCTAGCTAGCTTAGCACACTAGCAACATCAAGTAGCCGGCCCGTTTGATTTCTCTAATCCCACACGCGAGAATGAGACACTGAGATATTGCTATATATGGGAGCGTGTCGCTCCCATTCTTTTCTTTTATTGATCTTCACGGTCTGGTTTTACAAGGGGTTATACTACATATATACAGAAGTTAGGACCTGATGCAATTCTATGTAAAAAACTAATTTAATTTTCATCTGCACATGCCCATTTATTTGGTGCAGATTTTATAAGACGAGGCAACAAATTATGTTATTTATGACATAGCTCTTATGGTATTTTGCTAACTACAGATCTACGATTATACATAGAAAATAATAATAGGATGCATTGTCTAGGTATATTCAAATATATACGATTATACATAGAAAATAATAATAGGATGCATAGTCTAGGTATATTCAAATATACACGATTATACATAGAAAAT
Organism: Triticum dicoccoides; assembly: GCF_002162155.2. Lineage (NCBI taxonomy): Eukaryota > Viridiplantae > Streptophyta > Magnoliopsida > Poales > Poaceae > Triticum > Triticum dicoccoides. Next base: position 721,329,001 of record NC_041391.1, on the reverse strand, counting down.
AATAATAGGATCCATCGTCTACATATATTCAAATATTTGAGATATTTAGAGGATGGGCTCCATTACTTGATTTGCTGGCAGTAAATAGTTGAACAGTAGAAACCCCGTGATCCCCAATTTTTTTTCATATGAAAATGTCCATGTTTTAAGAGCCATTTCTGTATTATGAAGTTTGGCCATTGAATAGTACTATTATAAAATTTTGAGAATATAGAATGTGAATCGTTCATGCAGTGTTCACATCTGTTAATGGCACTATACCGGATGATGTTGGTCAGTGCACTGGCACCATTTATTTGTCCTTATTTTTTCATTATTCTTAGATAAGGAAGCTAGCGAGAGAGCCATCCTATTGGTAAAACAATTCATTGCCCTAGCTCCAATTCATGTAAGAGACAACAGTTCATATCTAAATCTTCGTTGGTTAACCATTTCTCAATGAGTGCCTACTTCAGATTTAGGTTGTACTAATGTAGTTGTAGTTGCACATCTATGTGTTCTACACCATATGAAGTTAGAGTATAACTGCAAACTACTCCCATTTCATTTGGTCGACTAGAATGATCATATTTTTATTAATGCCATGGGTCACTACGATGGATCTTTTATTTATGTATCAGATATATTGTACGGAGCTACAATAGCTCATCTATGTGGCAAATACATATAGGTATAGCTCAGTTGGAAATGATCAAGGATTCAGTTTGTTGGATGATGAATTGTGTTCTCAATTATCATGCATGTTTCTACATAACCACCATCCATATTTTGTTTATTTATTTTCTGATGTGAAGTGGAGAGTCCTGCAAAGTAGCATTTTACATGAATAATCTGACAAGCATTTATGTCTTATAACCGCAAGACTTTTTTTGTTAAGTTATCAGCGAGCAAATGTTTGTGAGTTTGAAGTTATTTTGACACAAATGATCTTGACAGAGAAATTGTGACATACGCAACAAAAACAGGAGTTCCTTCACTTTTTTTGGCGGAAAACATCCAATCTATTCATCTTTAATCATGGTAGTACAGCAAACACTAGAAATAATAAAAATTGCATCCAGATCTGTAGACCACCTAGCGACGACTACAAGCACTGAAGTGAGTCGAAGGCGCGCCGCTGTCATCGCCCCTCCCTCGCCGAAGCCGGGCAAACCTTGTTGTTGTAGACAGTCGGGAAGTCATCGTGCTAAGGCCCCATAGAACCAACGCACCAGAACAGCAACCGCCGCGGATGAAGAGTGTAGATCAAAATGATCCAACCTGAAGACACACGAACGAAAGACGAACGACGAACAGATCCGAGCAAATCCTCCAAAGACAGATCCGCCGGAGACACACCTCCACACGCCCATCGATGATGCTAAACGCATCACCGAAACGGGGGCTAGGCGGGGAGACCTTTATTCCATCTTCAGGGAGCCGCTGCCGTCTTGCCTTCCTGAGCAGGACACAAACCTTAACAAAACTAAAAAAAAATTCTAAAACGGGGCCCTCCCACCGGCAAGGGCCGAGATCCACTCCGCCTCCATGGCCTTCGGGCCACCGGAGACAGGATGGACCCACGCCGACACCGGTGGGAGGTAGAAAACCCTAGATTTTTTAGGCGGCGGCTGGCTGGTTTCTGGTTGATCGATGAACAGTGCCTGCGCACGTCTCGTCGTACAGTGCGTGTCGACGGAACGGCCTTGCTCTCAGGCTTTCCTTCACTATCTAGGCAAATGTTGAAATACTTCGTAATGGCCAGTACCCTATATTTATATTTGGTTCTAACATATTAGAGATGTGTACAGATCAACGTACCGCTCTGAACAGTATAAGCATTTACATAGACCACCAAAGCCCCCTTGTAGTGTACAACGTGATATGGATCATGACAGAATCAAACTTAATACAGAAAGTACATACATAATCGTTTCAGTCCTATACTAGCAAATTATATTAGTAAACTCGGAATTCAGAAGCTATACTTTCAAAATAGGTTGACTTTAGTATTGCTTTGTACTACGTATAAGAGTTTGAACATTAAATATAGTACACAACAAAAGATGCAATGCCCACAGCAAAAATCCGAGGGCGTCATATTTACTGCATATAAATGTTTAAAAAAATTATATTTGCATACATGTCTATACTACGCGATGAAAAGGAATAATATTATATAACCACGACAAATTAAACTGTATTTCTGAACTAATTATTGTGAAAAATGCAATATTATACTAACTTTTGTTTCTCAGAACAGTTATATATGATGGTCAGATAGAGTTAGAACAGTTTCCATGGCCTGTGCGTCCTTTAGCAAGTAAACGTTTGGTTATGACTCTCAACTTTAATCTTATTATTAGAATCGGTCATCAATTTTTTATATGATACAACTTCTACTCGACGACAGGAAACTAAATACTGCCCACCTGATAGTCAATGATTTAGATTTCTATCCAACACATGCATACACAACAACTTAATAAAGATATATAGGTTATACAAGAGGGGTGATGACCATTCAAGAAAACATACCATAATGACTTTACTATTATTTAAATATAAAATAGAACCCTAACATTCATTATATCTCTCCACATTTACTCCGAAGTCAAAGCAGATCGATCATGTGTTTTCGATGCACGGAATTTGTATGTGAATTAAATAGTGTGTGAGCATATATCAAAGTAGGTATTAGCTATGCAATTACTGTTAAAATAGTGCACCCTCATATGTGGAAAAAATGTTGAAAATAATATTGTTTTTGAGTTCTCACTCTCAAACATTCTATGGTGATTAAATCTTTATCTTTTATCTATCAAGGAAGTAAATTATATGTTCTCCATCTTAGTTCTTTCACAACAATAAGGCAAAACAGTTTGTTGGTGTTGATTTGATTGAGCATTATGGTATAGAGAAATCTTATAAAAATATCATTAATATGTATCAAAATATAAACTGATAAAATTTAGTATGCATGTAGCAGTGTCCTATATTATGTAAATAAGAAGTGTAGAACCGTCCAAATAACTAGCAAAGCACATACTGGGTATGCCCTGCTCATTTTCTTCATCCTGATCATCACCATGTTCATCTAGGGAGCACCTTTGAATTTCTGGCGCATGCACATGCATCTAAAGCACATAATTACAAATTATAAAAAGTTAATAAGAAAGACATAATTAGAATTGCCAATAGTCCAAAGTAAATACCAAAGAAAATATTCATATTAATAATCAGGTGGCCCAATAAGCTAACATCAAATAATATGGTGCTTCTTTTATTAATATGATGTGTATTTCAACGGAAAATAAATTTGGCACAAATTTAGGAATATTAATTCCAATAGCAACGATCTACGAAGCATTCAATCATTGTGCGTCCTCTCCTTTGATTACGGGGACTCCTTCCTATAAATTCCTTCTTTTTGTTTAATGCAATTCCCAATCATTATGCAACGTCCTCCTTTTATTTTCTTTAGATGCTACACTTGTGCGCCTATCCATAGATGGTACGGTGCAGCTTCCTTCTTATAGGGATGCAATGGCAGCTGCACTTAATCCTCTGGATTTGTATTTTAATTCTTTCATATTAGCCCACAATTTTGGGTTCCTTTAGTTATGCACCATGCAAAGTTCAGATATCAGCACACAAATCTCCTTCATTTAATTATGCACCATGCAACGTTCAAATATAACCCCACAAATCTCGTAATAGAATATCTTCTTTAATTATGCACCATGGAAAGTTCAAATATCAGCCCACAAATCAATTAGCTCACTGCAGAAAACGATGTTGAACGTATATAATTTGATGAGAATCAATTTTGTGTAGCAAGGTGGGACTATTAAACACGTCATATCTATGGTCATTAAGACCGCGGGGTCAAAAATCTATTTTTGTGCCCGCTGATAATGTTTGCTTGCGTTGACGGACTTTGGCCCATCAGCTGGAGTGGCGGGCAGAGGCCCAAATGTGTGGCCTTTGTGCTTCTCCGAAATAAAACTAACACAACCGCCTCTGATCAAGATGGTTTGGTTGTCTAGTTGGTCATGGTAGTCCGAGTGATATTGCGAGGTGTGGGATTTGAATCCCAGATTAATGTATATTTTTTGCTGCATTATTATTAGGTCGACGGCCCAAAGTACCAGCCACTGGGCCACAATGTTGCGTAGCCTACATACGAAATTCTGGGTGAATAATTTATTTATTTATGTATGCATAAAAATTTAGTACCACCTCGGATAGAAGAAAATATCTGTGACATATGAAAAAAATCTTAAAAATATGTTGACGGACCAAACTAAAAATATCACCTCCCTTTAATGGTAGGTATAGATATAGATATAGATATAGATATAGATTAAGAGAAAAAATTCATGAAATCTTATATTTGTAAATGCCATCACATATGGTTTCAATTTTTGTATAGACAAATCAAATAATTTTTTCTCATTATTAAACTTTATAATATTCTAGCCCACGCATCGAGCGGGCCACTTTGCTAGTTAAGAAAAAAGAGAATATGAGACAACAACGTCCACAAGACACAACATTATTGGCTACTAGACACAAGCGCTCGCTGCCCATTTGGCTAAGCTCATCACGGAAGAATATATATGTGTGCTCCGAGATTGTGACTGCTTGCAATCTATAGTCACAAACACAAACACTTTCTGTCGCTTGTACTCCACGTTCCTTAGGCCGGCCTCTACATCAGGACAATGCATGCAATCATATATTATTAAAGTGTAAAATCCAGCAGCCGAACAACATCGACCCGGAAATAAATCGGAAAACAAACCCCGAGGCCGTATACCTCGCGATAATACCTCTCCAGATAACCACTAATCCCTACGATACAAAACACAACATAAACGAAAATACACAACTCCTAGGCTACGCCTTCAAGAAGGAATCGACGCACGTGTGTCGATGATAGCAAGTCCACCACAAGGTTGAACTCCGGATTCTCATCCCCAAAGCCAAGCTTCAGTCCAGCACCTTCAGCAAGGACACGACACTGCACACAACGACATAGTTTGATCAGAATTCTTGTGTTTTCACCGGAGTGCATAAACTCATCACTGAAGCCGTCTGTATCATCCTCCCTTATCCGTATATCGACACCTTGATAGCCGGATACCTATGGAGGAGACAACGGAAGACAAAGACGTCCCATACCGCCTGCCTCCTGCTACTGTCGCACCACCTTCGATCCGACATGAACATGCTAAACATGACACCTCTGCCAGAGCCACCGTGCATCACCTGCCGCTAGCAGGCATGACTTGACATCTCCATATAAGACGTCGTGCGTAGCATCCGCCGGTAGCACATCCACCGGTGGCTTCACCTGCCCGCAATAGGCACTGCCCGACAACTTCAAAAGAGGCACATGTGTCACCTGTCGAGCCGTATCGAACCCGATCTATTGATGGAAGGGACATCCCATACCGCCACCAGCCTCAGAAGGCCGTCACCACCTCGCGATCCAGACTCCGAATCACCCACACGATCCAGGAGTCTGTCGCCATTGACGAAGAGGGGCCGCCGCCCTGATTCCGGGCGCTACAGGGAGCACCCGCCATCGCGCCAGCCGTTGTCGTCGCCCATACAACAACAACCGCCGCCGCTATCCCGCATCACGCGCCGTCGACGCTGCAGGAAGCTCCAGCCGCCACGCGCGTTCTGCGACGTCCCCGGGTGCGGGATCCCAAGATCTGCCGCCATCGATGCCGCCATGAGGACCCACCATGTGGCCCATCATCCCAGACGGAGGGGACGCCGCCGTCGCCATGTTCGGATCCGGGCCGGAGTCGCCGCCGCGTCCGCCAAGACCGGATCCGGGCCGGATGCCGCCGCCGCCTCCGGCAACGCCCAGCCCCACCTCCATCCTCTGCCAATCTCACCCCGCATCACCACAAACGCCACTAGTAGGAGCCACCGCGCCGCCATGGATCGAGGAAGAGGCCGCACCTCCACTGATCTGGCGCCTCGCCGCTGTACAGTCCGGGAAGGAGGAGCAGCCCTCCGCCGCCGCCGTCGAATGCACGGGCTCTGCCCGACGCTGTCCCTCGGCGGCAACGGA
>NC_041391.1:721303900-721322454 GCF_002162155.2 Triticum dicoccoides | reverse complement strand
GAGCGACGAGGTGGTACGGCGGTGTGAAGAAAGAAACCAAACACCTCTCTTTCATTTCCCTCCTCCATTTCTCGCTCTCTGCTGATCATTGGGCGGGCGTTGTTGCTGCCTCTACGATCATTAACTACATCGCAGTATCGTCGCCATCGGGTTCCGCTTCATCCAGCTGTAAGAATGCATGCAACCCCACCGACTAGCTTTTCTTTTTGCACACGGCGTGAGCTCTCTCCCATGTCTTCTTTGTAGGCGCATCCGCATACAATTCATTGGAGCTGGCGACATGGAGGGGAACGTTTGGTTCCTGGGTACATATGTATCCTATATGAATTTTATTTTTAGCAATTCAACCAAAAGTCAAAAATTTCTGAAAATATTTTTAAAATAAACTTGCCCTTTCATTGTACTAGTGAGAAAAGTTCCACAGAAAGAAAATTCCTCTTTGACTTCTTTTCAAAAAGACAATTTTTCAGTCAAAATAGCATGAATAGTGACCTATAATAGCAAATAAATTTTATCTTTTTCGCTGTGAAGTCAACGTTGGTTTATTTTTTGTGAAAATTTATATACTAGTGCGTAAGTAAGTCAAGTTTAATCTAAAAATAATTTTAAACTATTTTGACTTTTTTGTTTAATCATATAAAAAAATCTCCATACAGGGTGTATATACATGCGGGAGCCAAAGGGTATTTCCCCTGGCGACATAGCCTTTGAAGGCTTCGTGCTCAAGGACAAGTCGGTCTCATGTGTCAAGCTGCTCATCTCGGCTTACCGTCAAGTTCACAGTGAGGGAGTTGGGTTGTTTGCCTTGTCGTGTTTGCTTGGGTTATTGGTTCACTTGTGTGCTATCCTAATCCATCTCTACAATAACCACACTCGTCGGGCCACAGCTTGGGTAAGAGTCAGTAATTAAGCTTCTTATTTTCTTCTTCTTTGCTGCGGTAATTAAGATTAAGATTCATATATATGAGCTTCTTGGGTGCATCCATACAAAACTGGGTGTAGTGTTGAACAAACCTCTTGCCTTTGGGCTACCCATGCAACAACAAAAGCAAGACAGATTACCGGTGCCAAGCTCAACACCACTTTTGCAACGATATTTTTGTTCCGGCATGGCAATCTTTCTGGCGACTGGCGCTTGCATGCTCGCGATGAAAATTCCTCAAGATTATGCATGGCACAGTACTGCGGCCGAAGTCGTCCTAGATATGTTTATCTTCCACATGATTTATTTTCCACTCATTTTTTGGTGGACTTCAAAGACGAGTGAGACTGGAGGCAATGAAAACTTGCTCCAGGATCTAATCATGATATGAGTCGAAACACTTACTAACTATTGGCTATTTGCCGATTATGTTGGCAAAACACATAGCCCTTGGGACGCAGAGAAGATTCTCCATTTGGTAAGGACCCATAGTTTGGTTTTTTAACTTGTCAATGGCTGGAGAATGAACTTGTGCCATCTTTTTCGCTCACAGGTTGGCAGCTGCATGGCCATGCTAATTGCACTCGGCCACATCGTCTGGATCGCATACAAAGCGTACACACATGCAATTTTTACTTGGGGAGAAAAGCAGGCCGGTGAGGTCATGTATAATGCATATAGCCCCAGGGTGATGCTCCGCACGCCATGTAGGGTCAGATGTTAGCGAAAGTAGGTTTGGATGGAGAACGGGATTCTCTGCAGAAGGCGAGTGCTTGAGGAGAAAAGTTTTTTGACGTGGGGCATCCGTATCCATATGCCCTTATCTATCTGCATGTCCCTTTGTTTAAAGCTGAGCAATGGATACTCTGTTCCGCTTCTGCTCTGAAAAGAAATACTATGTTTTCGCGCGCATGGTCTCCACCGATGGCGACGGAATGGATCACGAAAGATTTAGAGCGAGCCAGTGGTTGCAATGCATGTGCGAGTGAGCATCGGAAGTGTCACGAACTGAGAAATGTGAACACAACTTTGCGAGCGACTGGTCGGATTCCTCGCGCACGATGGCGGCGCACCGCCACCGCTGCTGCCACGCCGGCGCCTAGGCTTGGCCGGCTTCGTTGCCGCCGCCTCCTCCTTGGCCTTGACCATGACGCGACTGAGCTTGACGTTTCACTTGGTCGCGAACTGAGTGCGACCGCTGCCGCCGCGTCCGCCAGCTAGCCGTTACCCATGTCTGCGCCAACGCCTGTTCGTCGCCCACCTTCCCTTTCTCAAGAAACGGCGGCTCCAGAATGTGCTCGCGCGCCTCGCTGCGTGTCACGGCCCGGTCTTCTCCTTCCGCCTCGGCTGTCGGCTCACGCCACGTCGCCGTCGTCATGCCGGCAGAGGCCACCAGGGACCATCTCGACGTCAGGCTCGCGAGCCGGCCGCGCATCACCGGAAAACCCACCGCCGGGCCCCAGCTCTCCTCTAGGCGCCAGACCATATCTTCCCTCTTCATGATCGAGATAGTAGCGCACCCATCCGCTGTGTCTTCCTCCATGCCACCTGCGCACACATCTCTCTCCCGGCCAGCCACACCTCCCTCGTCCCACACCCAGCTGCTCGAGCTTTTGTGCACGACCGAGCCATCGGCTAGGCGACCACCGGGACAGCCGATCCATGGCGGAGAGGGAAAATGGGAGTATCAGGGCCGCGGTGGGGGAATAAACGGGACGCCATGGAGCCCTTATATACGTGCGGATGGCGATGGGGCGGTTTGTAGATTCCTCATGAGTCTTCCAAAAGAAGAAGGATGGAGAAGGACCAACTGATCACACAACCGCCCGACACAATGTTTTGGGTCCATTACAAAAGTTAACCAGAAATACAAAGCACCCTAAACACAATGTTTCTTTCACATACAAGGGGAGAGCAATAAGGCTCATCTAGGCAATAACTAGTTTACTAAAACTAGTACCAATCATGTCACAGGTGCCCGGCCCATGCACGTTTTTCACCACTGTTGAAAAACAAGCATACGTAAGGGCATCTCCAACAACGACCCTGTCCTGTATCGGTCCACAAACCACTCCGGATGCATTTTTCCTGTAAATCAGAGACAAACTGGGAGGGCTTTGTGAGCGTCCTGACCGCTGTCATGCCCGCTCCTGACTACCGTGGCCCACCTAAAACACCCACCGTGCCCATGCGCGTTCCCTCCCGAAAAGGTCAGCGCCGCTACAGAGCACCAGTGTCGTATTCATGCCGGCTCAGAGCAACGCGACCTCCCACAGCGCTTAGGAATTGAAACAGCGCGCTGGCCGAGAGCGCCGCCCTCACCGCTTCCCGGCGCATGCGGCTGCCTCGCGTTCGAACGATAGCCCTTCCGCCCGTCCGCCTACATTAAACATACGTGCGGTTACCAAGGAACGGCGAGCTGGCGCCACCCGTCCGTTCGTCTGCCGCCGCCAATAATCACGTCGCCGGTTGCTCTACCATCCCCTCGCTATATAATCCGCAGGCCTACCCATAGCCGCATCCATCATCCTCTGTTCACTTCCTCCTCTCTGCACCATGCCCGCCATGGCTTCCTCGAGGTCCAAAGCCATTTGGGACAACCTCTCATCCGAGCAGAAAAAGGATATCACCGCCATTGCACCCGCCTGGCAGGCCGGCCGACAGACGGAGGCCGGTGCTGCGGAAGTCCCAATGGAGGATGCAGCCGAGCACGAGCATCGGCACACGAAGGAGCTTCTCGCCGCCGGCACGACCATCGCGTCGGACGTGGATGTGCTTGAAAAATGTTAATCATGCATTTGAAACATGCTAAATGTGTATAAAAAATGTTGGCCATGTATACGGAAAATGTATAAAAAAGTATACGTTTGTCCAAAAAGTAGATCATGTATTCAAAAAATGTAAATAAAGCATTACAAAATGAAAAGCAAGTAATTAAAAAATGTTAATCAAGCTTTGAAAAAGTTAGATGTGCATAGAAAAAATGTTGACCATGTATTAAAAAATGTATATCTTGAATTTGAAAAAATATTGATCAAGCATTTGAAAAATGTTCAGTGTGTATAGAATAAATGTTGACCATGTATTAAAAATTGTTGATCTTGTACTTGAAAAATGTTAATCAATCATTTCCAAAAATTATGTTAAAGGTGTATAGATTTTTTTAAACATGTATTAAAAAAAAGTTGATCTTTAACATAAATAATGTTAATCAATTATTTGAAAAAATAACGTTAAACATGTACAGAAAAAATGTTGACCATGTATCAAATAATGTTGAACTTATATTAATAAAATATTAAACATGTATCAGAAAATTGCTCTTGACGTATATTAAAAATGTGCAATGAAAACCAGAAAAACATTAGACAAGTGTTGAAGAAAAAAATGACCAAAACAGAAAAAGAAAACCAAGAAAAACAAAATGAAACTGGAGCATAACGAAGAAAGAAAAATCAGTGAAGAAACAAAAGAATAAGAGAAAAAGAAAGCAATAAAAGTGGGGAAACTGAGTGCAATTAAAGAAAAAGAAACGAAAAACAGAAAAAAAAAACAGAGGCAACTAAAAAAGAAACGAAAAATGAAGAAAAAGGAAAAACAAGTGAAAACTGACAAAAAAAATAAATGATAGGAAAATAAAATAGAAAACCAAAAAAACCGAACGAAAAAAAGGAAATAAAAAACCGAACATCTAAAGGCAGCCATCAAGCCGACGTGCCAGCGATCGAAAAAAAATCCTCGCAAAAAAAAGGCCACTCGTGCCTTATTTTTTTTTATCAAAGAAAGACTTGCCCCTTCCGATTTTCATTACTGAAAACTACCGAGTTCTACAAACGAGTTCAAACAAGAAAGAAAAAAAACAAAACAGAGCCAACATGACCATAAAGCATCCCTAACGGCCAACACAGGGCCAGCCACCCCACGCAACCCAAGTTCAAAAGACAACCACAAAGTTCAAACTGCCTAGATCACCATTACACCCAGAGCAAAAGCAGCAAAAGGAGCCCAAGAATCCTGTCAGCAGGAACAACAAACATCAGGTTCACCATCGCAAAGAGAATCTTCATTCCAGTCTTGCTACATTGATCCTCCATCCTTGCTTGACCGTGAACACCTCATTTGCTGCATGTTCTAGTACCCTTGCTCCTAGCTCCAGCGTTTTTCTTGACGACTCCTTTATCTGCAGGACGGACCAGTCAGTTAACCACCTACATATCAGTTTGACAATATATAAAGGATCATTTATCCTTTTATTTTCAAAGACAATTGCATTCATGCTTTTCCAAATCGCCCAAAGCAGGGCTGAAATCCCCACCAGAACCAGTTTCTTATCTTCTTTATTAAATGTCCTAATCCAATTCCCAAAACAGTCTTTTACATTTGATGAGACAGTTTTAAATCCACACACACATCTGACCAAACTCCATAGCAATGAAGCGGTGGAGCAGGAAAAGAATAGATGATCAATTGATTCATCTTTCTCACACAGTACACACCCTTTCCCACTCTTCCAGCCTTTTTTAAGCAGCACATCTCTAGTTAGGATATTTTTTTATTAACTATCCATAGAAACACTTATCCACCTCGCCCCGAGCCCCCGACCACTCGTGCCGCTCGATCCACCCCGCCGCCGCCCCTGATCTTCGCCGCCGACGCCCCCTTCTGCGCCGGCGCCGCCCCGGCCCGGGCCGCATCGCGGCGTCCCCGCCCTGGCCGCATCGCGGTGCCCCCGTCCCCGCCCCGCCCGCCGCCGTCCGTCCCCGCCCCGCCCCGCATCGCCGCCGGCCGTCCCCGCCCGCCCCGCATCGCCGCCGGCCGTCCCCGCCCCCTTCCCGGCCCGCAGCTGCTGGTGAGGTGGCCGTGGCCGCGGCTCCGGCGGTCCGGCGCCCCCTTGCCGGCCCTCTGCTACTGGTGAGCACCAGCTCCGGCGGTCCGGCGCCCCCTTGCCGGCCCTCTGCTACTGGTGAGCACCGGCTCCGGCGGTCCGGCGTCCTCTGCTGCTGTTTTTTTTACTTTTTTAGCTTTTTACCTGCTGTTAGTGCTTGGATAATGAGTCAATTTGATATATACCTACTGTTAGTGCTTGGATATATACATATTGTTAGTTTTTTTTAGTTTTTTACCTACTGTTAGTGCTTGGATATATAATAAGTCAATTTGGTGCTTCGATATATATACTGTTAGTGCTTGGATATTTTATGTTGTTCTTCCTGAATGTCGAATGCAAGGAATAGCACTACAGCAGCTTTAGTTTTTCATCACGAAAAAGTAATGACATATGGTGTGGTGTGTGCACATGAGAAGGGACTAGAGAGCATTGGCAAGACTCAAATTTTACATCGATTTGGACCTCCTATTAGTCACAGTAGTTTACTTGCTTGGAGTTTTCATTATGGCTGTCTCCCAATATACAAATGTACCGAGTTTGATTACCATGTTAAGATTACTTATATAATATATAATGATATGTATACTTCCACGGCGATGAGATGATATATATACTTTTGGCACGGTGGATTAGCATTCTTTCTTGTGTCGCATCTTCATGATGAGTGGTTTTTTGTTCATGATGGTCTTGCTACAAAATAATGATGAAATATTTTTTGACACTTCATGGTCTTGCTAAAAAAATCTATGAAGGCATCTAGTAAATAAATCTATGAAGGCATTGGTCCGTGATCTAAGCTTTTGACACTTGATGATCTAAGTTTTTTTGTCGGTAAAATTTACAGGCTTTCTGGTGTTGCATATCTTTGGAGTCATCATCGTCGAAGGCATTGGTCTGTGATTTCGTCGCTGTTTGACTACTTCGTCTACAGTCGAGGGTGAGCTACGAATCCATCTTAATAATCATGTCACTAGATTTTCTTTTCTCGTCAAGTCGCGTAACCTAGGCGTCTCCCGTCCGAAATGGTTGCATCGATAAATATGCATTCAATTGCATATTTATCACCGCAGCTCTTTCGAATTGTGTTCTTTAGATGACTTGTGGTCTTTTAGATGACTTGTGGTCTTTTAGATGACTTGTGTGCTTCTTTAGATGCTTATGTTTGTGATGGTGGTTATGTTTGTCATGATACTTATATTGTTGTGATGGTGTTTATTGTGAGGATGATACTTATATATGTTGTGTATGTCTATTTCATCATATATATATGCTGTGAATTTGAATTGAAATCAAACAGAAAAAAGGAAAAAAAATCAGACGGAAACTATGCCTATGTTGCCTCTTGTATGATGCTACTGATTGCTGCACTGCACTGCACTGGACTGTATTGTTTTTCCCTGCTGATGCTATTGCTAGTTATTTGTAATTAAGCTCCATGTACCTTTGTTTTTGTTTCAGATTTTGGTGAGATCTCCTCTCCACCGCCGTCACTCCCACTGCCACTCCTCTCTACCACTGCTGCACGGATCCATGGCGGAGTCAGCAAGTCTCCTCCATGGCCTCCAGGATGACATCTTCATGTTTGAGATCCTCGTTCGCCTGCCCCCCAAATCCCTCCTTCGCTGCCGTGCAGTCTGCCACGCCTGGCGCGGCGCCACCTCCGACCGCGACTTCCTTGTCGCCCACCACGCCCGCCAGCCCTCATTCCCCCTCCTTTATGCTGAAATTGACGACCCATCGTCCATAGACATCCTCATCCCCTTCCCCTCCGACCACCGGGCAGACGACAAGCTCCAGTCCGTCGCCCGACTTCATGGTGCCCACGACCTCATTCCCATGGCCTGCTGTGACGGCCTCCTTGTCTTCACCACCTGCGGGGCTGAACGCCTCTCCATCTGCAACCCGGCCACTCGTCAGTATGCACGTCTCAACCAGCTTGATGGCTTCACGGTTTTGGGGGTGTACCCGCACAGCCCTACCAGCGAGTACCGACAACTGCTCTGTGTCTGCCCGGAAACTGATGCTCAAAGTGGCTTTTACGTCTTCACATTAGCCTCTGACCAGCAGCCGAGGCCCATCGGGGCGTGCCCTCCTGCCAAGGAACTGTTGCGACACGAACCCGTCCTTTTCCGTGGTAGCCTGCATTGGGGCACACAGCGACTGATGATGGTATTTGACACCACTGCTGAGTTGTTCCGGCACATGCGCTCTCCGATTGTTCCCGGCCATGCCAAGTCTGACCTGTTTGAGATGGATGACTTGCTTGGCCTGTACATTCTTAATCAAGAAGAGACCCTTGTTCATGTCTGGGTGATGCAGGACTACGAAGCCCAAGTCTAGGCCTCCAAAGCCCGGGTTCAATTGCCGATTGCAGAGCTAAGTGTCCGCGGTTTTTGGTATGTGCATGTTGCATATTGGGATGGTGATGTGCACGTGCTGGTCAATAATGACAAGGACTCGCTACTTCAGTTTGACATCGATGGCAAGTTGGTTGCTAGTCTCCACCGCAGATTTCTCTGCCATAGTGGACTTCGGCTCAAACAATCTCTAGTTTCACATACCTGCTTTCCGGCACCAGAGGATTATGTTCACCTTTCATCTGACTAGATTGTTATGTTCTGAATATTATTTAGCTTTTCATCAGAGCCTGTATCAAGGTCTCAATTTGTTCACTTTTGCCCCCCCCCCCCCTGTAGCGGTCTCTACTTAATACTTGATCGTTAGCAATCTAGATGGCTCTTGGTCTCTGTTCATTGAACCGAATAATTGACCTTCCCTTTTTATTGAGGTCTTCATTTTTAGAGTTTACCCAGTTATCCTTTTAATACTAAATATTTAGAAAATGTACAGTTGATTCATGTTTCTTTGTTTTGTTTTAGCAAATGGTGAAATAAGGCAGATTATTCTCCTTGTTGACTAGCTAGTTGCACCTGATTTCAGAAGAGATTGCAACACTACTTAAATTGAATGATTGCATTATAGTTAACTTTCAACTCAATATGATGTTGCCGTTCATTCATGTTCATGATTCCATTAACATCTGGTCAGGTATTGAAACATAATGTTATAATTCTGCCTTTGTGTTGTATCGTTTAGAATTACATATATAACTTCACTTTAACTACTAACCACTTTAAGGAATCATTGCTTCATGTGATCTTCGATTTTAAAATATGCTCGAGAAATGGAACTTGGTACTAATGAGCAGAAGATTAAAAACTGGGTCCACCATTAGCCGACTAGTTCCATTTTGATGTATATACGAGTTATGATCAATGATCTGTGAATGTTTCATGGTTGCTTGAAATTTATACTTGTGTGAATATCCTTTTGGGATGAAGTAGCTAGCATGATGATGCCACAACTATTCACTCATTTTGGCCGACGTTCGAAATTGTTGCTAATTGACTTGCCCCATGCCTACCCCAACTTGCTTGGGACTAAAGGCTTTGTTGTTGTTGTTGTTGACTTGCCCCATGCCTCTGTTTTTCTATCTGAAGAATTGACTTGGATTTTTTTATCAGTGTCTTCTTCTTTCTTAGAGATCATCCAGTGATTTTCTTATAATACTAAATATTTAGCCAATATACATCAGTTTCCTGTTTCCAAGTATTGTTCTAGCCCACTATTAAATGTGGCCATCATCCTCTCAATTGTTTCAGTAGCAAGTAGAACCTCATTGGTGTTCTTTTTTGACACCTGAAACAGTAGGAGAGGCTCCTACTGTATATATTGAATTAAAGTAGAACCTCATTGTTAGAGGAGCTTTATGCGCTGATTGTTAAATTGAATGCAATGATCACATTACAGTCAGCTTGTCAGTGAAATGTTTTGTTGCAATTCATTCTTCTTCATCCGGCCATTGCACCTGGCTCGGTATTAATTGCCGTTATTGATCACAGATCATATGATGTGCCATTCCTGCAGGGTAATTCCTTAGTTGTTCACATTAGTTGTAGGCTACTAAGATATTATAAATAGTGGAGAAATTCTTTGGAGTATGGTTACAGTTTACAATGTTGATTCAGTATACAAGTTTAATACTCGTGAACAGCTGAAACTGTAGTTATTGTTCTTGTACCACAGCAACAACGCGGGCATCCTTGACTGTATTCTTTGTTTTGCGGAGCTAGCTTCTTTTAACCAATTATGTGGTACCCTTGGCTTAAGAACGGAAAGAAATCTACAAGTAAGGCCATTGGTTTAGGAGCTCATAGCTGGGGTGAGGTTAACTTAAGCTGAGAGTCAGTTAAGAACACCCAGCCAAAACAGTGAAACATGTGTGAGAAACAACAGAACCAAACCAAAAGGAGGAAGACCAGGGAAAAATGGTTCAAACACTGGGTGGAAAGAATACTAGGTGAAAAATCAGATGCAAAATGGTGGGAAACAAAAAAAATTGTAGATTAGAAAATAAACAAAGAAAAAACTAGCGGTACTTTAAAGTTCCTAGGATTGTTCAGCAGTACTTGCTAGGAGGTTTTCACCCTGTTTCTTGAGTAGATATGTACCTAGCAAAAGAAGTACCTATCATCCAAATTAACATGCCACGGTCCAAATTAACTTAACCTTTGCTTTCCCAGTTATCTAGAGGTCCGAATTAACATGTACCTAGTTTTTATTGAGGTTTACTTTTCTAGAGATTATCCACTTGTCTTTTTTAATACTAATTATTTAGCAAATGCAATTTTGGTTCCCATTTTGTGTTTTGTTTTAGCCGACGGTGAAATGAGGCAGATTTTCCTCCTTGTTGGCTAGCAAGTTGCACCTGATTTTTATAAGAGCGTGGCGTGCTAGTTAAATTGAATGACTGCATTATAGTCAACTTTCAAGTGAAATGTTCTGTTTGTGTAGCAACGCTCGTTGCGATGTCCCTCCTCGTCCTAGTCCCTGGTCCTCGAGACAGACAGAGAGAGAGCTGTGGGGGACGGGGAGGGAACCGAGGTGGAGGAGGAAGCCCGGAGCCTGCGTGAAAAGAAAGGACCTCGAAAAGCGCGCCAGAGCTCTCCCTCATCCTCGTGAGCAGCGGCGCCGACCAGTTGCTCAACTCTTTTCTTGGCTCCTTCTCGGTTCTGTCAGCGGCGACCGGCGGGCGACCAGTCGTCTAGCGGCTCGTGGCGAGCTCTCCTCCTCTCCTGGTCACTAGTGCGCGCGCCATGATGGACCAGGGGCACCTGGACTTCATCATGCGCCGCCACCACCACCAGCAGGGCGGCATGGGGTTTGCTCCCGTACGTCGACCGCGGCGACAGCGAGGTCAGTGCAGTGCGTGCGCGAGCCGGCAGCCGGAATCGCTTGCTTGCTTGCTAGTCGCGGTAACGAGCTTTCGGGCGACATTTGATTGCAGGAGGCGCTGGCCGGGGTCGTCGGAGTCGGAGCCGGCAAGAGGGCCCGCGCCGCTGAGGTGCACAACCTCTCCGTGAAGATCAACGAGAAGATGAAGGCAACTCTTACTCCAGCAAGGTCCGTCGGTGCATCACACCCAAGAATCATACTGCTACCCATGCTGCTGTTCCCTCCTCTCTGTTTTTTTTGCTGGAAGCTAACTGAGGTGATGCTGTATGGCCGGCGGCTGCTGCAGACGGACAAAGCCTCCATGCTCGACGACGCCATCGAGTACCTCAAGCACCTCCAGCTCCAAGTGCTCCCCTGAATTTTCTCAACAGAAAAGTTTATGCTGTGTCATCCCCTGAAAAATCATACTATGTGCTGGTCAACACTGCTGAACGAAAAATGTGAATATGTGACAAGGTTGAAAGCCCTTAATTTGGCAACAACAACAACAAAAAGCCCCCCTTAATTTGGTAACTGTTCTGTTGAGTGCAGAGTATAAGCTTGCGATGAAGCCCCCCTTCCTCTGCAAATGCACAACAGCAAACTGTCAGTACTTCATTCCCATATATAGTGTTTCCACTTGTTTTCTGTGTTTTCTTATCCATGCCAGATGATCTTTCAAGAGGAGGCAATGTTGAAGCATCGGCTAAGTTCAACTCAAGAGACCACCTCCGTGCCATGCCAGGTTAGAGATCGTAACAAATTTGAAATAGCACTTGACCTCTAGTATCATCTTTAGCATTTTGGTGAATTAGTGAAGATATTTGCATTCTTTCTGAAATTCCTCCATGTTTCTCCTATAGGAAATGAGATGAAGCCTGTTAGGCCTGCAGCGAAGGCTGGTCATTTCGATGCATGTTCAATCTGGAAAAATCAATCGCCAAATAATCCGGAAAGCGTTCTGTTTGCGCCTCACTTGCATAGGTAATTTTTCATCCTGGCATGTATGCAGTCATAACGGGAGCGGATCCTTTCAGAAAAAAAAACTGTTGAGAGGATTTTTTTTCTCTTTTTGGTGAGTCATGGTGCTATTTTTCAGTGTAAGCATTTTTTAGGAAGTTAAGGAGTCGGAAGACTTGAAGTATGATCCATCTGCTTGCTTGTTGTAAGTTGTAACCTGTACTTCAGTACCTGTTTTAGGACTCCTAAAAAATTAGGTTGGAGTCACTGATTTTGATCTAATAGTAACCTTTATTTTTGGTTTATACCAGCCCCTAAACTTGTCTAATGCTAGCAGTAGCAGTTATATTATATATCAGCCAGACTGCATTCTTGATATGAAATCAAGAAATGCTGATCATGTGAATATGTAGCGTGAACGCCATCTCCAAACGGCAATGAACTCAAACCAGCTAGTATAATATAAGAACGTTTTTGACATTACACTAGTATAAAAAGCGTTCTTATATCATGGGACGGAGGGAGTAGTATCCACGAAGCATGCCTCCATCACAACTTCTTGCACCCATGCAAACACAAGGCCTGGATTGAAGACCGGGTTACATTGGTAATCCTTGGCTTTATGAGATGAGTCTCTACTCATCATCGAATACGAGAGGGACTCTACTAATCACACATGGCGCCACTTATCCAGATGAAGTCATAGGGCACCATTGACACGTGGCACGTGGGAAAACGAGAAGGCCTATGCCACATCGTTATATCGCCACCATGTGATCATGCATGACCCCATAGAGGCACCAAGCCGGCCGCCTCTAGAGTAGTGCCCCATTGTGGCTAGCAACAATGATAGGTTGGAGCGGCGCCAACAAAAGGTTGGGCAACGTCTCCCACCTAAGACGACACCATGATCATCGGTAAACCACCGAACGCACCACCATAACCAGTGGCCGGTCTAGCCCAATTTAAAAGGAAATTTCTGAGACCGCCAGTTAACTGGGCATGCCTGTCGGCCCATCTAGTGGAGATGAAATACTGCTTGATTTCATCATGTTTGGACGGATTTTTTTTGAATGTTTAGAGTGAGACAGAACAACGCCTCGCCTCAAGCGGTCATTCTTTAAAAAAAAAACAGTCATTCTGACGGGCCGGACCAGTAGTGTTGGTCTTGGAAGCTTCTATCTACAGTGCATACCAGTTTTGGGACCTTCAATCCGGTTTTGGGAAGGTTCCGGCATTTTTTTTTTCTTCTGCGCGTTAATTTACTGGTCTGTATTGGTTTTCTTTCGGTTTTTTATTTATGTTTATGTTTTATTTGCAAATACATATTTACTTTTTTAAAACAAAATGCACTTTTTCCATATACACGTTGAACGTTTTTAGATACATGCTGAACATTTTATTTGAATACATGTTGTGCACATTAAACAATTTTCATATACATGTTGAACATTTTGTGAAATGCACATTGAGCGTTTTTTAAATATACAGTGAACGCTTTTTTTAAACACACATTGAACATTTTTCATAAATGGCATGAGCATCTTATCAAAACATGTGAAATATTGTTTAACTATTACAAATCCTTTTAAATGTCATAATTTTTTTTGAATGGTACGAAGCATGTTTTCCAAAATTATGCGAACAAATACATTGTATAAAATGCTACAAACTTATTTTTGTGGCTCGTGAATATTTTTGAACATGAGGAACATTTTTTTAAGATATGGAATTTTTACAGATTATTTTAGTTTTTAAATTATATGAATATTTGTAGTGCGTGATGAACTTTTTGGAAAATACTACTTCTTTCGATTCATATTACTCCCTCTGTAAAGAAATATAATAGCGTAGGGAGTACTTGTTATTCAAATGGACGTATCTAAATGTATTTCAATGCTAGATATATCAATTTAAGCGATAATAATATGTATCGGAGGGAGTATATATTATTACCTCCGTCCCAAATTACTTGTCATAAATTTGTCTAGATACGTATGTACTCCCTTGCGTCTCAAGAGTGTTTTTTACACTAGTGAAGTGTCAAAAAGGGCCTTATATTTTTTTATATTATGGGGCGGAGGGAGTATCTGACACTCTGAGAAAGTAATTCGGGGCAGAAGGAGTATGATATTTCGAAAAATGAAAAAACCGAACGGAAACAAAAAAAGTAAAGAAACGGACAGAAGCAAACCAAGCGGCTCCCTACTGGACCGGCCCACTGCGAGCTCCCCTGAGGCGACCGGGGAGCAAGATGGCAGGGAGGCGAAGGTGGAGATGCGGCCGCGCGGTCCCATCGAGCACGCGTGAGGCTTCCGACCGACGACGAGATGCGGGGCAGGCCTGCGGCTGATCCGCTGAGGCACCATTCAATCATCAGTTCCCGCAAGCAGAGGCGGAGGACGAAAAAAATTTAAGGTGTGGCGAAGTCTTAAGCAAAGTTTTTTTTATGCAAACCAAAAGAGTCAATACACACTAACATTGCACACCACAAACGAATAACCAAATACAATGAAAATGTAGACATGTTTCAATAGAAAAATAACCTAAAATATACCGATAATGAAGGTTTCAATGGCGTCTAGAAGACCCAGGCAATGGCAGTGCCCTACCCTCTTGCAGTTCACAATTTCACACCATTAAATTATCACTACATTGCAATATCAATGTTTTAAATAGCGGGCTATGGAAAATAGCGACGGGCCTCCAAATCAGCTTCAACGGAGCTATAGTAGGCTATAGCAGACTATTTGTGAAGGCAGGCATTTAGCGGCACCCTGCTAAAAAGGATATAGCGGGCTATAGCTCCACTATAGCCGGCTAATTAAAACTATGGAAAATATACATGCATCTAATCTGAATAATTATAGCCCATACAGTACCAAAAATGATTTCCATTTGCAATAATAGATCATTGGAATTGGAATTGCTGATTGCTGCTGATTACAAGGTATCGGAAAATGCTACAAAAGTCAGAAAATATACCTCTCCCGTTTCGCCCCTTCCCCTTACTCTCCATCTTCTGCAGGCCGAGACAAGAAGGACGCGAAGCTGGGCAGATAGGTGCCACCGCGCTGTGCTGCCGCACCGTCCGCTAGGCCCAGCCGCAGCTGCCGCTCACCGCGTGCCCGCGTCCCTATCTCGGCAGCGCCTAGCCATGCCTCACGCTTGCCCGACGAGTGCTCAACGCCATAGTCGCCGACCCGCCGCCCCGTCGTCCACCACTGGGCGTTTCCTATTAAGCGATGCAGGCACCCGTTTGCATGCAATTCGCAAACTGGCGCCTGCAGCGCCCTGTGCTGGGCCGGCCCGTTAGTCTGTATTTCATTCCGCAAAAAACGATGAACTTTAAAATCAATGAACTTTTTTCAGATTTGATGAACCTTTTTTCAAATTTGATGAACTTCTTAAAAATTCATGAACTTTTGTTGAAAATCCATGAGAAATTTAGAATTTGTAAACTTTTTATTTTTTTGCGATTTCTTTATTTTTATATCAACACGAAGAAAGTTGTGTATATGTTAATGTTAGTAGTAAACCTAGGGTCAAATAGGATTATTTCCTGATCATAAGCAACAAACTGAGCTTGGTGCAGTGGTAGGCTCGGAGCTGTCGACTTAAGCGAGCAGAGATTGATTCCCTCTATTCTCGAACTCGAATTGACTTTAACTTTTTCCTTCGCATTGTTTTTTCTCCACGGGTTGATTGGGCCGGCCCGCTACACACCGTGTGCTGAGCGCCAGGAGCGCTAGCTGGCGCTTACAGTGCCGATTAGGAGGTCGGAATTCCTTATTCGCCGCTCTCTGCGACAAACAGACGCTGCTTCTCACAGGCGATCGTTCGGTTTTGGGCCGGCCCGTTTGCGCGTTTTCAGCGTTCCCGGTTTTGGGAACCTTCTGAAGGTTCCCAGCCGTTTTTTTACAGTTTTGGGAACCTTCTAGAAGGTTCCTGAACCGGATTTCTTTCTTTTCTGTTTTTTTCTATTTATTATTTCCTTTTCTCTCCTTGTTTCCTTTTTCTGTTTATTTTCTTTACTTGTTTCTTTTTTCTCTGATTTTCTTTTCTTTTCATTTTCATTTTCTTTCTCAGATTTCCTTTTTTTCAAAAATGTTTGCATTTTACAAATTATTTTCATTTTTACAGAAAATGTTCCTATTTTCAAATTTTGTTCATAACTTGCAAAATTTGTTCGCTTTGTTTCAAAAAATGTTCATAATTTCATGAAATGTCCCATTTTAAATATTTGTTCAAAAGTTCAAAAAATGTTCGTGGTTTAAAACTTTGTTCAGAATTACATAATTTGTTCGCAACTTCAAAAAAGTTTCATGTTTTTCAAAATAATTTTCTGCAGTTTCAATTTTTTTGTTCGCCTACGCAAAAAAAATGTTCCTATTTTCAAATTTTTGTGCAGAAATTTTATAAATTTTTTGAATTTTAAAAAGTGTTCGTCTTTTCAAATTTTGTTCAGAAACTAAAAAATGTTCGATTTAAGAGATATGTTTCCCTTTCAAAATTTGTTCAAAAATTGCCCAGGAATTTCAAAAAATGTTCCCATTTTTGAAAATTGTTCAAAAAATTCAGAAAAATGTGCACACTCTCACTTTTGAGTTTCGAAATTGTTCAGTTTCAAATTTTTGTTCACAAATTTCAAAACATGTTCCCGTTTTCAAAAAATTGTTCGCAATTTTAAAAAATGTGCATGTTTTAATTTTTCCAGGTGTTTCGAAATCGTCCAGTATCAAATTTTTGTTCACAAATTTCAAAAAATGTTCGGGCAGTTCAAAACATGTTCCCACTTTCAAAATTTGTTCATAAATCTGAAAAATGCGCATGTTTTCATTTCTTCAGGAGTTTTGAAATTGTTCAGTTTCAAATTTTTGTTCACAAATTTCAAAAAAAAATTGGGCAGTTCAAAAATGTTCTTGTTTCCAAAAATTGTTCGCAATTTTCAAAAATGTGCATGTTTTTATTTTTTTAGGAGTTTTGAAAATTGTTCAGTTTAAAAATTTCATAAAATGTTCTTGTTTTCACATTTTTCAAATATGTTCACGTTTTCAATTTCTGTCTTGGAATTTAAAAAAGTTCCCGTTTCAAAAAAATGTTCCTGATTTTTGCAAACATTTCGTTTTTTTTGCAAATCAGCAATTTGCTTGTGTGTCACAGATCCCTTATTTTTTTAATCAAAATGCTTTTGAAATTCAAGATATACATTTTGGACTGCGCTGCGTGTTTGGTTCTTTAAGCTTGGCGCTGCTGAAGAATTATTAACGACTGATAGCTCAACTGGTGGTACCACTTTTCGTATAGTGTAAGGTCCTGGGTTCGAATCCCTGCAACCGTGGTATTCCTTTTTAGACAGAAGAGAAGCGAACAAAAACACCGAGTTCTCGCTCGCTCACTCATGAAAGAGTAGAAATAGAAAACGGCCCAACAAGCCTGCCAAGTGGAGTCTCTGTGCGAAACACCAGCAACTTGACACAAAGAGCGTCATATAGGACCTCCCCCTCTGGCTCAAACCGCTCGATGCGTCGTTCGTGTGCGATGTGTCGCTAGAAGGCCATTGTTGTTTGAAGCACGCCGCTCGCCGGCGGCGACCAACGGTTTAGGTTTCCCACACTTCAGATGTTTCAGTAGATGCTTAGGTCTTTAGAAATTAAGGCAGCAGAAGCAGTTACATTTGAAGTGCCATGGATTTGTGACTTCTTTCTTATCCTGAACCATAGGTCCGAACTCCGCCGTCCACAAGCATCATCAAACAACCGAACTGAAGGAACCAAAAACAGCAGTGAAGGAACCAAAAACAGCAGTGACATGGACAGGCACGATTTACTAATCTACGAACATTCACCGCTGCAAATCCATGGATTCATGAGCTGTCAACAGAGACCTGTCAAAGTAGGCAGCATAAGCATATCCATGAGGCACAATCGTGGCTTCATATCCTCGAGCTCTTCGATCTCTGGTGCCAGACAAGAAGCTAAGCACACGGAGTTCGTGTATATCGGAGTAGCGGTGAGTGACACTAGCTCTTGCATCTCTTTCAGGCTGCATTGATACACGACAATGACTAACTATCATACTGATACATGCCCCTAAGAATAAGATGGTGCTCCGATATGAAAAGTGAACAGGTTAAAGGGGGGCACTTGAAATTATGACCATAAACAGATAGATAGTCACACTGAAAAAGCTAGCAAACCAAGTAAAAAATTATATATTCAGCTTGAGCCTTATATGGAGATGGTGTTACGCTTCCAAACGTTATTCCAGTTGAGCTTTGTCAGTGGTTTGGGTGGTACTTTCAGGTACTTAACCTTTGCAGGCAAAATAATAACTGTGTTAGGGTGGTGGGGAACAACAGTAGAAGTGTTATCTTTTTTTTTTAAATAAGAAGTGTTATCTATGAACTGCAGGGAAGACATTTTGAGATAATATATCATACTAGTTAAACTACCAATACTAATAAAAACAAAGTCGTACAAAAAAAATGTAATGAGGAGACAACACGTA
>NC_041391.1:721283494-721303572 GCF_002162155.2 Triticum dicoccoides | reverse complement strand
ATTTTGAGAGAGGACGCAACCTCTAGCAGACTACTCAAGACAGGTAAAATCAAGCTACCACCAGGGATAGAAACTTCAGTTCGTCAGACGGGGAACTCCAGCTCTCCAACCCTGCGATGCTTTGTAAACCTCACTTGCTACTTTCTCGATTAGCCTTGCCCCCAGCATCAGTAGATTTTGTCTTGGATTTTTCTCTGCAAAATAGCCCAATCCACAATCCAATTATAGGTTAGTTTAACCAACTTCATGGGATCATTTATCAATTTATCTCGAAAAATTATATCATTTTGACATTTCCAAATAGCCCAAAGAATTACAGACGTCCCAACTAACACTAGTTATTTATCCTCTTTTTTGAATTTCCTGATCCAGGTGCCCAGACAATCATCACCCCCCGGGGGTTGTTTTTAGACTGAATGCGCACTCTATCAAGCTCCAGAGCAGTCTTGCAGCGGAGCCGGAGAAAAAAGATGATCTATATTTTCATTTTGTCCACAAAATACACATCTTTGATTCCCCTTCCATCCTTTTTTTGCAAGGTTATCTCTGGCTCTGGTTAGTATACTTTTTCTGGCAATCAGCCACAGAAACATCTTGATTTTCGCTTGGATTTTCACCTTCCAAAGAAATTTGTGTGGGAAACCCACATCTGTTTTAATCAGCTGTTGATACAACGATCTCACAATGAATTGTCTATTGGCTGTCAGCATCCATAACGGCTGATCTTTGCCCTCACATCTTCACATTCTCACCTCTTCACATCTGTTTTTCAAACTCTCCCAAAGAGCTCTTTTGTCTGCAGATAAATTTCTTCTAAACTTAAAACCCTCCCATGGCCTGGGCCACTGAAATGTCATGGTTTAGATTAATGCCATATAGGCTTGGGCAGGCCTCTTTCAATGGTTTTGATCCTACCCACCAATCTTCCCAAAACCTTGTGTTTAGTCCATCTCCTATTTTTTTCTTAACATTTTTATAATAGATGTCTTTGATTTGCATCAGGGCTCCCCAAAAATGAGAGTCACCAGGTGTCTTCTTAACTCCAGAGATACATTTTCTTTTAACATATTTGTTTAAAAGAATTTTGGCCCACATCCCATCTTCTGTCTCTAGCTTCCATAGCCATTTAGCCAGCAAGGCTTTATTCATATAATCAAGATTTAGAATACCTAGAACACCCAATTCCTTTGGCAAACAACATGTTTTCTAATTAACTAGATGGTATTTTTTTTATCCTCACTCTCCTGCCAGACTAATCTAGCCCTGAAGAAATCAACTTTCTTTCTAATTCCTACTTGCAGGGGATAGAAGGATATCATATACATAGGCATATTTGTCATACAGGCTTGGACTAGAGTTACTCTCCCAGCCATATTTAGTAGTCTTCCTTGCCAACTAGCACATCTTTTTTCTATTTTTCAGTCATGCTTTTCCAGAATTTATTTCCTAATCTCACATTGGTAACAGGCAGTCCCAAATATTTGAATGGAACCTCCCCTTTGTTACAGGTAAAAATTTCTTGGTAAATCTCTCCCTTGTTTTTGGCCTCCCCAAATAGGTATACCTCACTTTTGTGAAAATTAATAGTCAGACCAGACATCTGCTCAAAGGCTGTGAGAATGAATTTAAGATTTTTAGCACTCTCCTCATCATCATCAAGAAGGAAAATGGTGTCATCTGCATATTGCAGCATGTTTACCCCATTGTCCCCAAGTTTAGTCAGTACCCCCTTGACATAGCTTGCATGCTTGGCTTTATCTAAGATTAAAGCCAATGCATCTGCAGCTATATCAAACAGTAGTGGTGACATAGAACCCCCCTGCCTCAACGCCTTATAAGTTTTGAAGTAAGGGCCAATCCTATCATTCACCTTAACCCCTACCTGCCCCCTGTCATGGTGTGCATGACCATATCACACCATTTATCAGGGAACTGTTTCATTTTAAGCATTTTGTAAACAAATGGCCACCTTATTTTGTCATATGCTTTCTCAAAATCTACTTTGAACAACACAACACTTTGTTTTTGATGGTGAATAGAATTTAGAGCTTCATGAAGGATCACAATCCACTCCATGATGTATCTCCCTTTGATGAAAGCAGTCTGAGTAGGTAGGATAATAGGTTTTATGATTTTACCCAACCTGTTCATCAAGACTTTAGTGATAATCTTAAAGCTAACATTTAATAAGCAAATAGGTCTAAAATTTTGGATTTGCTTAGCATCATCAGTTTTTGGGACCAAAGTTATAATTCCATAGTTGAGCCTAGATATATCTAGCTTCCCTTCATGGAATTCATTAAGAAGTTTGATCAAATCCCATTTGACAGTATCCCAAAAATGTTGATAGAAGTCCACTGGTAATCCATCAGGTTCAGGGCATTTGTTTTTTTCCATCCCAAAAACCACTTCCTATATTTCATCCATTGAGAAAGATTTGATCAGCTCATCAGCCTGTTCCCTAGTAATTGATTGCCCCCCACCCCCAAATTATTAAGTTGGATTGGAGATGTGTCTGGTTGACCAAACATTTTTTTTTGTAAAAATTAGTAATGTATTTAATAAGATTTTCTTCTCCTTCTATCACTCCCTCCTCTTGATCTAGAGAGAGAATTCTATTTTTTCTCCTTCTACCATTCACCTTAGCATGGTAGTATTTTGTATTACAGTCTCCATCTTTAATTTCTTTGTCTTTATATCTTTGTAGCCATTTCATTTCTTCTTTTTTTAACAATCTGTGTAATTGGGCCCTTAAGTCTTTTTGTTCTTCTCTGTCCAGAGCAGAAAGGCCCACGATCTTAGCATTTTTGTCTATTGCATCTAATTTCATTAAAATCTCCTTTTTGATTTTCCTATACCAAGCATCATAATTAAGAATCCATCCTCTTACTTTTTGTCTAAACGTTCTCATCCTTCTCTGCCAATGTTCCATGGTATCACCATGGTAGTGTGCAGTCCATATCCTAACAACAAATTCTTTGAAACCCTCCCTCATCATCCAGGAGTTTTCAAATCTAAAAATAGGTGGTGTATATATGTTTTCTCCTGTATCAATAATCAGGGGAGTATGATCTGACAGTTCTCTCTCAAGTGCATATACCTCAGTCAGGGGATAGTGGTCCTCCCAATCTGGGCATATTAGGACTCTATCTAGCTTTTCATAAGTGGGTTCAGGTTGGTTATTAGCCCAAGTAAACTTCCTCCCATTCAGAGGAAGCTCTCTCAACCCAGCCTGCTCAATGATAGCATTAAAGACAAAACACCAGTGATTATACCCACCAGGCTTGTTTTTGTCTGTAGATTTCTTTATCACATTAAAATCTCCTCCCATCAGGCATGGGACAGAGGCGTTATTTTGATAAACTCTGGATATTTATGCCATATAAGCAGCTTTACCCGCCTCCTGAGCATCACCATATACAATGATCAAATTCCAATCAAATTTGGCTTTTTTATTATGCAGTAAAGTTCTAATGAAGTATACTCCTTTTTCCACATTGATAACCTCAAGAGTATCTTTATTAACCCCAACTAGGATACCACCAGCTCTCCCTCTAGGTTGTATTCAATGCCACTCAAAATTTCTACCTCCACTAAGGCTGTTCAACTCATTTTTGTAGAAGTCATTTTTGATATATCACATATAGTCTCTTGTAACCCCACAAAATCAACTCTTTTATCACATATATTAGTTCTAGTGAAGGATTTTTTGAGTCAGGCCCCTATGCCCCTGACATTCCAAATTAACCCTTTCATTTTTTTCTTCCCCTTTTTTCCTTTTCCCCCCAATATAAACCACAGATTTTCCTCCTGTAAGTCCAGGGGATCCTGTGTTAGTTCTTTTTCCACTAGCAAATATGTTTTTTAAGTGGGCATAATAGTCCATCTCCATCTCTACATCTGAGTGGTCTTCATTTGAACATATGTCTTTCAGAGAAAGGTCTCCAGTGTCAATGAGAACAGTCTCATTTTGCACTGTCGATCCCTCTTTTTGTTTCAGTAAAAATCTCTTCTACTTGTTCCATTCTCTCAATAACTTCAAGGTTCTGGTTAATCATATCGATAGAGCATCCTAGATCTATGCCAATTTTGTCAGCCATGAATAAAAGAGAGGGGTTATTAGCCTCCTCATCATTCTCCTTACCATAATTGTCTTTGTCAGCTGCTCTTTGTTTTGCCAGGTCTTCAATATTTGCATCTTGTTTGCCAGCTAGCTTGCCACATCTTCTTAGAGGATCTTCTAAATTGTTATCCAAGTTAGCTTCTTCTTTTTGGTCTTTAGGATTTATCCCCAACCTCGCAGCAAAGGAGTCTACAGATTCTTGGCTGGCACCATAATCCACTGGCTCCATATAAGTATCATTATCATCTATCTTGTTGTCTTCTTCTTTATTTTCTTCCTCCATATTCTCC
Organism: Triticum dicoccoides; assembly: GCF_002162155.2. NCBI lineage: Eukaryota > Viridiplantae > Streptophyta > Magnoliopsida > Poales > Poaceae > Triticum > Triticum dicoccoides. Next base: position 721,299,159 of record NC_041391.1, on the reverse strand, counting down.
ATTTCTTTTAAAGTAATGTCATCCATTTCCCTCTCTCTCTCCTCCCACTTCTCAATCTTATCCACACATTTGGCTATCATCCCCTGTTGTTGATTGACAAGTTCCATTATATTTTTCCTTTCAAACATCATTTCCTGGATCTTTTTGTCATCCTGGGATTTGAGGGCTTTTTTTTTGACATTTTCCTCCTCTAGAACCTGCATTTTTCTGATGACTACAGCCAAATCAGCTTCCACTTTCTGCCTAGCATCCCTCTCTTTCATATGTTCTTGTTGGGCGACCATAATTGCCTCACTTCTTCTCTTGAATTCTTCAAATTGCACCAAGCTCAAACTCCCAAAGGTCACATTTTCCTTGTTGCTTTCTCCAAAGTCAAGGTTCTTCTGTCTCTTTCTCACTTCCTCTCCCACACAGCCCATGCCAGTTTCCCCCAAATGCTGTCTCTTATGTTCTCCGTACCAGCCCATCTCCACAACTTTTTCCATCTTAGGTATGATTCTATAAATATTCAGGTCCTTATCTGTGATTTTAGTGTATCCTGGGATCTTTTCCGAGTCTCTAACACCAACTTTTGCTCTGATCCTCTGCTGGGTGATTGTATCCATATCAATTTTCAGGACTGGTCCTAAGGATGCAACAACCTCATACATGCCAAAAAAGTGGCTGAAACAGTCTGGCACTTTCTCAAAGGTCACCCAAGATGTGTGAAGTTTTCCAACTGCCTGTGAATCAAATTTCCATTTTTATATTTATCGCAGCCCCAGTACTCAAGAGTTTGAAATCCTTATAGTTAACCAGCTCCATCAGTCTACCCTTGTTTGGAAACCTCATCAGAAATGTGTTGCTTCCTTGTTTTTTGCATCTCCACTGCCAGCCCCAACTGAACATATAACTGAATCCATCCACCAGTTGAGTTTCATTTAGCGCACCAGATTTGACTGTGATCAGGGCCATTGGGTTAGGGTTCTCAAGCTCATTGTTGTCTTTGGAGCTTTGGACCAGTAGCACACCTAAACCTCTGGCAGCATATCCAACAAATTTTGAAACTGCTTCATTTGCCTCAACCAGGTGCAGTCATGAGTTATGTGGTTTCTTTTTCCACACACAACACAGTGGTACAACTTGCAGTCTTTAGTGGCATGCCTGGTGTCTTTGCACTTGTTGCAAACCTGTTTACTTGATCCCCCTAACATCATCTTGCTTCCCTCTTTGATCTGATTACTCTTCCCACCATCTCTCCCCTGGAATTGCTCTCTTCTTGTAGCATCGCTCTCAGTGTTACTGACTCTGTTTGACCACTGATTTCTCTGTGTGTCCCCACTTTGAACCAAACTGGTTTCCCTTGTTTGCCTCCCCACCAACCTGCCGCTGAAACATGCTGACCCCTCCTTGCGTATTCATGTTATTTCCTCCCATCAGGGCAACCCCTTGAGTCAATTGGGTAAGTAAAGCAGAGAGGAGTTTTTGTTGCTGAATCACCTCAAGCTCACTACCAACACTACCACTGCTAGGGTCAGTCGTACTTGGTTGTGTGGTCTTCATAATTTATTTATCTTTCTCTGATCTCATCCTTTCCTTCTCCTCTTCTTGCCTCCCCCGCTCTTGTTGTTGTTCTTGTCTCCTCTGCAGATTGTCGCTGCCGCTCCCCTGATCCCAATCTTTCCTATTCTCTCTTTCATTGTAGTTTCTGGATCTATCGCCCCCACATCTTTCTTTCTGTATTGATAGTTCTCTCTGCCTCCCCTATTGAATCTTCCCCCTCCACCAAATCGACCTCCAAATTTGTCCATTTCTTCCTATTCGGACGACGGTAAGAGGAGGAACCCTAAACCTAGATCGAAGTGCTCAACTTACCCGAGAGAGGAGGAGACTCTTGGGTTTATATATGTCACCACCACAAGGCCCCCCTCTCATGGGCTTCCACAGTCATCTGGGTTGGGTTTAGAGCCCACCCAGCCCAATATGTCATCGGCCCACTGCTCCAAAACACTGTTTTCAGGGATAACTTTTTTCTGTCTATTGTTATTAATCTCCACTACACAATCACCCCCATATATGATGAAATCATCATGCCCAATTTCTGACCATAAGTCAGGTATTATTGGGACTTTTTCCATGAGATTTTTGACAAACCATCCATCTAAATAATTTCCTTTTTTATTATCATCATCACCTCCACTGTTCACCTCCTCGCAATTTATTTTTGCTGGGGATCTCTTATTTTCACCATTTTCATCATTTTTTCTAGATTTATTGCGTTGAGGATTTTCCCTAGAACTAGAATCAATATCTTCATCAGGCAAATATCGATATGCTGTACTAGTAACAAGTGACTTACCAAAGTACTCTGGAGAGGCCCCAGCCTCCTCCCCAGCATCATCCCCAGCCAGCAACCAGAAGCGGTTGCCGGCGGGGGAGACGCCTACTCCGCTGGGGTGGATTTGGAGAGGCTGAGGAGGCGTGGTGAGCGGCGAAGGAAGCGAGGGGATCGCCTTGGAAGCTGCACCTTCTGCTTCTTCTTCCCCCCACCGCTGCACTCGCATAGATCTGGCATCTTCTCTGGCTCCTCCACCTCCGAATCCATCTCCTCTTTGCTGTCATCGATTGGTATCGGGACCCAGCATGTCCCCGGGGTGGGGATCGCCATCACCGCCCCGACCACGAATTCCTCTGGTCCAGCAGGGTAGCGACAGCAAGATCAGAACCCCCACCATTTCACCCTCTGGGATGGGTCCCCCGACTCGGTTTCCCCCATGGCGCAGACCAGCGCAGTGAGAGAGCTCACCAGAGCGCCCGTCGGAGTGGTGAATCCGTTGGGGGTGATCCTCTTGTTCTCCTCCATAGTCAGATTTCTGAAGACCCTCTTCGCTGCGTGCCGCATCTCCCTCCTTGTGGCGAACCAGGACACCACCTCCTGTGCCCTCGCCAGCTTCACCTCGTTGCCGCTCGCTAGCTCTACCATGGCCTTCTCCATCATCATCCTCCAATCCGCCATCTTCTCCGCTCTCCTCTTCCTCTCTCTCAGGGTTAGGGTATACATGATATGGTCAAGGATTTGAAGGTAATCTTTGGAAAGGGTCCTGGCGGACAATCTATTCCGAATGACTCTGACGGACGCGCACCCATGTGGAAGAAGAAATCTATATTTTGGGACCTGCCCTATTGGAAAGACCTAAAGGTCCGCTATGCAATCGATGTGATGCACATGACGAAGAATCTTTGCGTGAACCTGCTTGGCTTCTTGGGCGTGTATGGGAAGACACACCAGATGCACAGGAGGACCAGCAATGTATGCATGGAAAAGACGGCATACATCAGGGTCATGCCAGCTATGCTCTTACCAAAGAAGAGAAGGAAATCTTCTTTGAATGCCTGCTCAGTATGAAGGTACCATCTTGCTTCTCGTCGAATATAAAGGGAATAATAAATATGGCAGAGAAAAAGTTTCAGAACCTAAAGTCTCATGACTGCCACGTGATTATGACGCAACTGCTTCCGGTTGCATTGAGGGGGCTTCTATTGGAAAATGTTCGATTAGCCATATTGAAGCTATGTGCATTCCTCAATGCAATTTATCAGAAGGTAATCGATCCAGAAATCATACCAAGGTTAGAGAATGATTTGGTGCAATTTCTTGTCAGTTTCGAGTTGGTGTTCCCACCATCCTTCTTTAACATCATGACACATGTCCTAGTTCACCTATGCGAAGAGATTAACATTCTGGGTCCTGTATTTCTACACAATATGTTCCCCTTTGAGAGGTTCATTGGAGTCTTAATGCAATATGTTCATAACCGTGCTTGGCCAGAAGGAAGCATCTCCAAGGGCCATGAAAATGAGGAGGTCACAGAATTTTGTATTGACTTTATTCATGACCTTAAGCCGACTGGTGTTCCTGAATCGCGGTATAAGGGCAGACTGGGTGGAAATGGCACTCTAGGATCGAAAGAAATAATATGTATGGACGGGCATTCTCTCACTCAAGCACACTGCACAGTTCTACAAAATTCTGCATTGGTGGCTCCGTATATTGAGGAATACAAGAATATTCTACGCTCCAAATACCCAGAGTAGTCTGACGACTGGATTACACGTGAACAAATAGGGACTTTCGCCGGCTGGTTGCAAACACGTGCCATGCATGACGCCGCTGTTGAAGATGAACTGTACTTGCTGTCCTAGTTACCATCTTCGAATACAATGATTTTCCAAGGGTACACGATAAATGGGAATACCACTAGTAGAAAACAGGTCTTTGGTCACAGCTCAATATACACATTACTCCCGGTTGCATTACGAACCGGGACTAATGTGAACATTAGTCCCGGTTCGAGCGGCTAATGACATTAGTCTCGGTTTGAGACATGAACCGGGATTAAAGGGTGCGATGCCCTCTAGTCCCGGTTCGTATCTCAAACCGGGACTAAAGATTAGACCTTTAGTCCTGGTTTGAGACACGAACTTGGACTAAAGGGCGATGCCCTTTAGTCCTGGTTCATGTCTCAAACCGGGACTAAAGGGCTTCGTGTCTCAAAACTCTACCCCCCCCGTGTATCGCCATTTCAGTTTTGAAAAAAACAGAATAAAATGATAAGAACTTCAAAAATAAAAATCCTTCGAGATGTAGTTATATTACTACATCTACTAGTTAGGAAAATTAAAAAACTTAAATTTGGACATGTTTTGCAAAAAAATGTTATGAACAAGTAAAACGGCTATAACTTTTGCATACGATGTCGGAAAAAGTGTATAATATATCAAATGTTCAGCACGAAATCCAGCATTATCATTACCGGTTCTGGAAAAAGAACTGACATTGATACTTGGGTATGAATTCAATTCTTTCTGAAAACGCACATTGATACTTGAGTATGACATCTCGCAAATATTATGAGACATACAAGAGAAAGCAAGCCACTCATCGAAAAAGAATAAAATACATAATTCATTATTCCATTTCCAAATAGTACACTCATTGAAATATTTGTAGATTTATCACACTAATACATATATGAGTAAACAATATAATTCTGGCATGCCACCATAGAATTTCTATAATTATAAATGCATGGCGATCGATATCACACTCGCTCACTTTATTCAATCGATTCTAGCCTTTAATAACAAAGGCACAAAAGATAAAGCCTGCCATGTAAGGCAGGCTAGCTAGCCAATGTATGGAGCAGGAGCAACAACCACATATGTATTAGGCGCCGAGCCGACACCGTTGTAAATGATAACGCGCACTTGGTCTTGTGGTGGTGGGGATGGAGCCTCTCCTGGAGGGAGTACCCGGGCAATTCTGACATCAGGCCTCTCCTGATGGATGATCTGAACTGCTGCATTCAGTTCAGTACCAATGAGACCCGGCCACGATTCAGGCACCGGACCAGGCATGACTACCCTTATCACGCAATAACCCAAGCCTTCCTCCCTTTCAAAACTGTTAATTAATGACAAGCATCAATAATGGAGAAATACATAGATAATCAAGAGAAATATGCATGGTGTTTTGTTTTTATAATAATAATAATAATATGTCATAATAATCTCTGGTATTAACTGATAAAGAGATGGGAAACATGCTCTAAGCCTAGGAAGATGTCATAATCGAAAGCATTATCTGCTAACCAAATAGTAATCAGTCTACTGAAATATTTAATGGAAAATTTATGCGATAATAAAAAATACATGCCAACCTTTAGGGAAGAAGAGGCTGTTATACCTAACAGAACCTTAGCTTTTGTGGTGGCGATGATCTTGTGTTTAAGGTATGTGTGTGTATAAATAGAAATGTATGAGTGCACTCCCATTTGCATAGCTTACGCCATGTCGATTATAACAATGCATGCATTTTGTTCATAGTTAATTTATAAGAAGCATCAGCATATGCACTCCTTGTCCAAATTAAGGATGTCGATGATAACAATGCATTAATTTGTCTTCATTAATTAAGAAACATCAGCATATCCACTGCTTGTCGAGTTTAACGATGTTGATTACAAGGACCCATGCGTTTTACTTGATTGATTAAGAAACATCAGCATATCCCCCTTTTGTAGAGAGTAATGATGCCGATGACACAATAAGGCATGCATAAGCGTGTAAGTTGAAATAACATGTGCGCATTTGATCTTAGATGTACATATGCAGAGCATCACCACATAGAAACCTATTTGTTTAAATAAGTGCATCTTATGGCAACATACTTTTGCTCAATTTATTTTTTTCAACATAGATTATTTTCCCATTGATACAGAAAGTCATCACTAGAAGTTGCTTTGGATATGCGGTTTATATAGAGGTATCACTGTCGATTCATAGGAAATAATGCATCGTTGTGCTCTTTCAGAAGGAATTGAAGTCATACTCAAGTATCAACGTCAGTTATTTTTAAAGAATTGGTTAGTGATCAGGCTTGTGGAAACTACGTAGAATTCTTTGACGTCCCGACTGCAGCCGCATGTCCCAACCCCTAGTGTGCTATCTTGCCTGTTTCTACATCTATCTCATGTATGTTCTCAATGGATATCTCTCATCGCTTAGTAAGCCCGATGCCCCTCAACATCAAAAATCGTCGCCTTGTAACATGCATTTACAATTTATTAATTAAATCCATTATCAAAATTTGGCATAAAATAGTATGGGACCAATAAACCAGGACGAGAAGGTAGTAGCTACCTAGGGTTCTCAGTAGAATTAAGACTTAAGAGGGCGAGGTTGGTCGGCTGGAACATGGAGTGCAATTATTAATTTCTTAACAAGTGCACGAGATGGACTATTATATATGAGCGTTGCGCTTCCCAGACAATGCCACGTTGCATGGAAATAGTAGACATGTCATTTTCAGCTCACCCAGCTGCCAGCTCTGCTTGAATTTGTCAATCACGAATGTTTCTTCATTCCATTTTTTTCTTTCAAAAACACAGACGCAGATACAGACATACCCATGCATGCAAAAGGAAATGCTCATCCACCACTCGGCGTGTTACATGAGTAAGACGCCGAGATTGAGTTGGACTAATTATGATCGATCAATCCAGACGGCAGTGGTGATGTGGTGGTTAATTAACCAATTAAGGGAGGGAGGGCGGTAGGGAGGGAGGGAGCTACCCGAATACAAATAATTCATGCATGCCCCATCCATGATGGATGTGTACGTGGACACTCAATTGTTGATCTCTCTCTCTCCCCCATGTTGTTCCTTCACCGGACGAAGCCTCGCCACCGTACTTGTGATGATGTACATGATATGGTCAAGGATTTGAAGGTAATCTTTGGAAAGGGTTCTGGTGGACAATCTGTTCTGAATGACGCTGACGGACGCGCACCCATGTGGAAGAAGAATTCTATATTTTGGGACCTGCCCTATTGGAAAGACCTAGAGGCCCGCTCTGCAATCGACGTGATGCATGTGATGAAGAATCTTTGTGTGACCCTGCTTGGCTTCTTGGGCGGGTATGGGAAGACAAAAGATACATCGGATGCACGGGAGGACCAACAACGTATGCACGGACAAGACGACATACATCAGGGTCATGCCAACTATGCTCTTACCAAAGAAGAGAAGGAAATGTTCTTTTAATGCCTCCTCAGTATGAAGGTCCCATCTGGCTTCTCGTCGAATATAAAGGGAATAACAAATATGGCAGAGAAAAAGTTCCAGAACCTAAAGTCTCATGACTGCCACGTGATTATGACGCAACTGCTTCCGGTTGCATTGAGGGGCTTCTATTGGAAAATGTTCCATTAGCCATTTTGAAGCTATGTGCATTTCTCAATGCAATTTCCCAAAAGGTAATCGATCCAGAAATCATACCAAGGTTAGAGAATGATTTGGTGCAATGTCTTGTCAGTTTCGAGTTGGTGTTCCCACCATCCTTCTTCAACATCATGACGCATGTCCTAGCTCACCTATGCGAAGAGATTAACATTCTGGGTCCTGTATTTCTACACAATATGTTCCCCTTTGAGAGGTTCATGGGAGTCTTAAAAAAATATGTTCGTAACCGTGCTAGGCCAGAAGGAAGCATCTCCAAGGGCCATGAAAATGATGAGGTCATTGAATTTTGTATTGACTTTATTTCCGAGCTTAAGCCGATTGGTTTTCCTGAATCGCAGCATAAGGGCAGACTGAGTGGAAATGACACGCTAGGATCAAAACAAATAATATGTATGGACGGGGATTCTCTCACTCAAGCACACTGCACAATTCTATAAAATTCTGCCTTGGTGGCTCCGTATATGGAGGAACACAAGAATATTCTACGCTCCAACTACCTAGAGTAGTCTGACGACTGGATTACACGTGAACAAACGAGGAGTTTCGCCGGTTGGTTGCAGACACGTGCCATACATGACGCCGCTGTTGCAAATAATATGTACTTGTTGTCCCAGTTACCATCTTCGAATATAACGACTTTCCAAGGGAACGAGATAAATGGGAATACCACTAGAAGAAAACAGGGCTTTGGTCACAGCTCAATATACACGTTAGTCCTGGTTGCATTACGAACCGGGACTAATGTGAGCATTAGTCCCGGTTCCAGCGGCTAAAGGCATTAGTCCCCGTTCAAATGAGCCCTTTAGTGCCGGTTTGAGACACGAACCGGGACTAAAGGATGCGATGCCCTTTAGTCCTAGTTCGTATCTCAAACCGGGACTAAAGATTAGACTTTTAGTCCCGGTTTAAGACACGAACCAGGATTAAAGGGTGCGATGCCCTTTAGTCCCGGTTCGTGTCTCAAATCGGGACTAAAGGGCTTCGTTTCTCAAACTCTACCTCCCTCCCCCCTCCCCCCGATTATCGCCATTTCAGTTTTGAAAAAAACAAAAGAAAATGATAAAAATTTCAAAAAATAAAATCCTTCGAGATGTAGTTATATTACTACATCTACTAATTAGGAAAATTTAAAAAGTGAAATATGGACATGTTATGCAAAGAAGTGTTATGAAAAAGTAAAACGGCTATAACTTTTGCATACGATGTCGGAAAAAACGTGTAATATATCAAAATGTTCAGCACAAAATTCCGCATTATCACTACTGATTCTTGAAAAAGAACTGACATTGATACTTGGGTATGAATTCAATTCTTTATGAAAACACACATTGATATTTGAGTATGACATGGCGCAAATATTATGAGACATACAAGATAGAACAAGCCACTCAAAGAAAAATAACAAAATACATAATTCATTATTCCATTGCCAAATAGTACACTCATTGAAATATTTGAAGATTTATCACACTAATACATATATGAGTGAACAATATAATTCAGGCATGCCAACATAGACTTTCTATAATTATTAATGCATGGCGATCAATATCACACTCGCTCACTTTATTCAATCGATTCTAGCCTTTAATAATAAAGACACAAAAGATAAAGCCTGCCATGTAAGGCAGGCTAGCTAACCAATGTATGGAGCAGGAGCAACAACCACATATGTATTAGGCATCAGGCCGACACCATTGTAAATGATAACACATACTTGATCTTGTGGTGGTGGGGATGGAGCCTCTCCTGGAGGGAGTACTCGGGCAATTCTGACATCAGGCCTCTCCTGATGGATGATCTGAACTGCTGCATTCAGTTCAGTACCAAATAGACCTGACCACGATTCAGGCACCGGACCAAGCATGACTACCCTTATCACGCAATAACCCGAGCCTTCCTCCCTTTCGAAACTATTAATTAACGACAAGCATCAATAATGGAGAAATACACAGATAATCAAGAGAAACATGCATAGTGTTTCGTTTTTATCATAATAATAATAATAATAATAATAATAATAATAATAATAATAATAATATGTCATAATAATATCTGGTATTAACTGATAAAGAGATGGGAAACATGCTCTAAGCCTAGTAAGATGGCATAATCGAAAGCATTATCTGCTAACCAAATATTAATCAGTCTACTAAAATATTTAATGGAAAATGTATGCGATAATAAAAATACATGCCAACCTTTAGGGAAGAAGAGGCTGCTATACCTGACAGAACCTTAGCTTTTCTGCTGACGATGATCTTGTGTTCAAGGTATGTGTGTGTATAAATACAAATGTATGAGTGCACTCCCATTTGCAAAGCTTACACCATGTCGATTATAACAATGCATGCATTTTGTTCATATTTAATTTATAAGAAGCATAATTATAACAATGCATGCATTTACGGCATACATCAGGGTCATGCCAGCTACGCTCTTACGAAAGAAGAGACGAAGGAAATCTTTTTGAATGCTTGCTCAGTATGAAGGTTCCATCTGGCTTCTAATCGAATATAAAGGTAATAATAAATATGGCAGATAAAAAGTTTCAGAACCTAAAGTCGCATGACTGCCACGTGATTATGACGCAACTGCTTCCGGTTGCACTGAGGGGGCTTCTATTGGAAAATGTTTGATTAGCCATTTTGAAGCTATGTGCATTTCTCAATGCAATTTCTCAAAAGGTAATCGATCCAGAAATCATACCAAGGTTAGCGAATGATTTGGTGCAATGTCTTGTCAGTTTCGAGTTGGTGTTCCCACCATCCTTCTTCAACATCATGACGCATGTCCTAGTTCACCTATGCGAAGAGATTAACGTTCTAGGTCCTGTATTTCTACACAATATGTTCCCCTTTGAGAGGTTCATGGGAGTCTTAATGCATATGTTCATAACCGTGCTAGGCCAGAAGGAAGCATCTCCAAGGGCCATGAAAATGAGGAGGTCATTGAATTTTGTATTGACTTTATTCCTCACCTTAAGCCGATTGGTGTTCCTGAATCGCGGCATAAGGCAGACTGGGTGGAAATGGCACGCTAGGATCGAAACAAATAATATGTATGGACAAACATTCTCTCACTCAAGCACACTGCACAGTTCTATGAAATTCCGCCTTGGTGGCTCCGTATATGGAGGAACACAAGAATATTCTACGCTCCAAATACCCAGAGTAGCCTGACGACTGGATTACACGTGAACAAACAGGGACTTTCGCCGGTTGGTTGTAGACACGTGCCATGCATGACGCCGCTGTTGAAGATGACATGTACTTGCTGTCCTAGTTACCATCTTCGAATATAATGACTTTCCAAGGGTGCACGATAAATGGAAATACCACTAGTAGAAAACAGGGTTTGGTCACAACTCAATATACACATTAGTCCCGGTTGCATTATGAACCGGGACTAATGTGAGCATTAGTCCTGGTTCAAGTGGCTAACGTCATTAGTCCCGGTTCAAATGAGCCTTTTAGTACCGATTTGAGACATGAATCGGGACTAAAGGGTGCGATGCCCTTTAGTCCCGGTTCGTATCTTAACCGGGACTAAAGATTAGACCTTTAGTCCCGGTTTGAGACACGTACCAGGACTAAAGGGTGTGATGCCCTTCAGTCCCGGTTTGTATCTCAAACTGGGACTAAAGGGCTTCGTGTCTCATACTCTACCCCCCTCCTATGTATCGCCATTTAAGTTAAAAAAACAAAAGAAAATGATAAAAACTACAAAAAATAAAATCCTTCGAGATATAGTTATATTACTACATCTACTAGTTAGGAAAATAAAAAAACTTAAATTTGAACATGTTTTGCAAAAAAAATGTTATGAAAAAGTAAAATGGCTATAACTTTTGCATACGATGTCGGAAAAAACGTATAATGTATCAAATGTTCAGCACGAAATCCCGCATTATCACTACCAGTTCTGGAAAAAGAACTGACATTGATACGTGGGTATAAATTCAATTCTTTCTAAAAACGCACATTGATAGTTGAGTATGACATGGCAAAAATATTATCAGACATACAAGATAAAGCAAGCCACTCATCGAAAAAGAATAAAATACATAATTCATTATTCCATTGCCAAATAGTACACTCATTGAAATATTTGTAGATTTATCACACTAATACATATATGAGTAAACAATATAATTCAGGCATGCCCACATAGACTTTATATAATTATTAATGCATGGCGATCGATATCACACTCGCTTACTTTATTCAATCGATTCTAGCCTTTAATAATAAAGGCACAAAAGATAAAGCCTGCCATGTAAGGCAGGCTAGCTAGCCAATGTATGGAGCAGGAGCAACAACCACATATGTATTAGGCGCCGGGCCGACACTGTTGTAAATGATAACGCGTACTTGGTCTTGTGGTGGTGGGGATGGAGCCTCTCCTGGAGGGAGTACTCGGGCAATTCTGACATCAGGCCTCTCCTGATGGATGATCTGAACTGCTGCATTAAGTTCAGTACCAATCAGACCCGGCCACGATTCAGGAACCGGACCAGGCATGACTACCCTTATCAAGCAAGAACCCAAGACTTCCTCCCTTTCGAAACTGGTAATTAACGCCAAGCATCAATAATGGAGAAATACATAGAAAATCAAGAGAAACATGCATGGTGTTTCATTTTTATTATAATAATAATAATAATAATAATAATAATAATAATATGTCATAATAATCTCTGGTATTAACTGACAAAGAGATGGGAAACATGCTCTAGGCCTAGGAAGATGTCATAATCGAAAGCATTATCTACTAACCAAACAGTAATCAGTCTACTGAAATATTTAATGGAAAATGTATGCGATAATAAAAAGTACATGCCAACCTTTAGGGAAGAAGAGGCCGCTATACCTAACAGAACCTTAGCTTTTCTGGTGGCGATGATCTTGTGTTCAAGGTATGTGTGTGTATAAATACAAATGTATGAGTGCACTCCCATTTGCATAGCTTATGACATGTCGATTATAACAATGCATGCATTTTGTTCATAGTTAATTTATAAGAAGCATCAGCATATGCACTCCTTGTCCAAATTAAGGATGTCGATGATAACAGTGCATTAATTTGTCTTCATTAATTAAGAAACATCAGCATATCCACTGCTTGTCAAGATTAACGATGTTGATTACAAGGACCCATGCATTTTACTTGATTGATTAAGAAACATCAGCATATCCCCTTTTGTAGAGAGTAACGACGCCGATGACACAATAATGCATGCATAATCGTGTAAGTTGAAACAACATGTACGCATTTGATCTTATATGTACGTATGCAGAGCATCACCACATAGAAACCTATTTGTTTAAATAAGTGCCTCTTATTGCAACATACTTTTGCTCAATTTATTTTTTTCAACACATATTTTTGTCCCATTGATACAGAAATTCATCACTAGAAGTTGCTTTGGATCTGCGGTTTATATAGAGGTATCACTGTTGATTCATAGGAAATAATGCATCGCTGTGCTCTTTTAGAAAGAATTGAAGTCATACTCAAGTATCAATGTCAGTTATTTTTAAAGAATTTGTTAGTGATTAGGCTTGTGGAAACTACGTAGAATCCTTTGACGTCCTGACCGCAGCCGCATGTCCCAACCCCTAGTGTGCTATCTTGTCTGTTTCTACATCTCTCTCACTTATGTCCTCAATGGATATCTCTCGTCCCTTAGTAAGCCCGATGCCCCTCAACATCAAAAATCATTGCTTTGTAACATGCATTTACAATTTATTAATTAAATCCATTATCAGAATTTGGCATAAAATAGTATGGGACCAATAAACCAGGACGAGGAGGTAGTAGCTACCTAGGGTTCTCAGTAGAATTAAGACTTAAGAGGGTGAGGTTGGTCGGCTGGAACATGGAGTGCAATTATTAATTTCTTAACAAGTGCATGAGATGGACTATTATATATGAGCATCGCGCTTCCCGGACAATGCCACGTTGCATGAAAATAGTAGACATGTCATTTTCAGCTCACCCAGCTGCCAGCTCTGCTTGATTTTGTCGATCACGAATGTTTCTTCATTCCATTTTTTTCTTTCAAAAACACACACACAAACGCAGAAATACACATGCATGCAAAAGGAAATGCTAATCCACCACTCGGCGTGTTGCACGAGCAAGACGCCGAGATTGAGTTGGACTAATTATGATCGATCAATCCAGACCGCAGTGGTGATGTGGTGGTTAATTAACCAATTAAGGGGGGGAGGGCGGTAGGGAGGGAGGGAGCTACCCGAATACAAATAATTCATGCATGCCCCATCCATGATGGATGTGTACGTGGACACTCAATTGTTAATGTCTCTCTCCCCCCATGTTATTCCTTCACCGGATGAAGCCTCGCCACCGTACTTGTGATGATGTACATGATATGGTCAAGGATTTGAAGGTAATCCTTGGAAAGGGTCCTGTTGGACAATCTGTTCCGAATGACGCTGACGGACGCGCACCCATGTAGAAGAAGAAATCTATATTTTGGGACCTGCCCTATTGGAAAGACCTAGAAGTCCGCTCTGCAATCGACGTGATGCATATGACGAAGAATCTTTGTGTGACCCTGCTTGGCTTCTTGGGCGTGTATGGGAAGACAAAAGATACACCGGATGCACGGGAGGACCAGCAACGTTATACAGAAAAGACGACATACATCAGGGTCATGCCAGCTATGCTTTTACCAAAGAAGAGAAGGAAATCTTCTTTGAATGCCTGCTCAGTATGAAGGTCCCATTTGGCTCCTCGTCGAATATAAAGGGAATAATAAATATGGCAGAGAAAAAGTTCTAGAACCTAAAGTCTCATGACTGCCACGTGATTATGACGCAACTGCTTCCAGTTACATTGAGGGGGCTTCTATTGGAAAATGTTCGATTAGCCATTTTGAAGCTATGTGCATTTCTCAATGCAACTTGTCAAAAGGTAACCGATCCAGAAATCATACCAAGGTTATAGAATGATTTGGTGCAATGTCTTGTCAGTTTCGAGTTGGTGTTCCCACCATCCTTCTTCAAAATCATGACGCATGTCCTAGTTCACCTATGCGAAGAGATTAATGTTCTGGGTCCTGTATTTCTACACAATATGTTCCCCTTTGAGAGGTTCATGGGAGTCTTAAAAAAATATGTTCATAACCGTGCTAGGCCAGAAGGAAGCATCTCCAAGGGCCATGAAAATGAGGAGGTCATTGAATTTTGTATTGACTTTATTCCTGACCTTAAGCCGATTGGTTTTCCTGAATCGCGGTATACGGGCAGACTGGGTGGAAATGGCACGCTAGGATTGAAACAAATAATATGTATGGACGGGGATTCTCTCACTCAAGCACACTGCACAGTTCTACAAAATTCTGCCTTGGTGGCTTCGTATATGGAGGAACACAAGAATATTCTACGCTCCAACGACCCAGAGTAGTCTGACGACTGCATTACACGTGAACAAATGGGGACTTTCGCCGGTTGGTTGCAGACACGTGCCATACATGACGCCGCTGTTGCAGATAATATGTACTTGTTGTCCCAGTTACTATCTTCGAATATAATGACTTTCCAAGGGTACGAGATAAATGGGAATACCACTAGTAGAAAACAAGGCTTTGGTCACAGCTCAATATACACATTAGTCCTGGTTGCATTACGAACTGGGACTAATGTGAGAATTAGTCCCGGTTCCAGTGGCTAAAGGCATTAGTCCCGGTTCAAATGAGCCCTTTAGTGCCGGTTTGAGACACGAACCGGGACTAAATGTTGCGATGCCCTTTAGTCCTAGTTCGTATCTCAAACCGGGACTATAGATTAGACCTTTAGTCCCGGTTTAAGACACGAACCGGGGCTAAAGGGTGCGATGCCCTTTAGTCCCGGTT
>NC_041391.1:721263287-721283180 GCF_002162155.2 Triticum dicoccoides | reverse complement strand
GATTATCGCCATTTCAGTTTTGAAAAAAAGAAAAGAAAATGATAAAATTTTCAAAAAAATAAAATCATTTGAGATGTAGTTATATTACTACATCTACTAATTAGGAAAATTTAAAAAGTGAAATATGGACATGTTATGCAAAGAAGTGTTATGAAAAAGTAAAACGGTTGTAACTTTTGCATACGATACCGGAAAAAATCGTGTAATATATCAAAATGGTCAGCACGAAAATCAGCATTATCACTACCGGTTCTGGAAAAAGAATTGACATTGATACTTGGGTATGAATTCAATTCTTTCTAAAAACGCACATTGATATTTGAGTATGACATGGCGCAAATATTATGAGACATACAAGGTAAAGCAAGCCACTCAAAGAAAAAGAATAAAATACATAATTCATTATTCCATTGACAAATAGTACACTCATTGAAATATTTGAAGATTTATCACACTAATACATATACAAGTGAACAATATAATTCAAGCATGCCCACATAGAATTTCTATAATTATTAATGCATGGCGATCAATATCACACTCGCTCACTTTATTCAATCGATTCTAGCTTTTAATAATAAAGGCACAAAAGA
Source organism: Triticum dicoccoides (assembly GCF_002162155.2). Taxonomy (NCBI): domain Eukaryota; kingdom Viridiplantae; phylum Streptophyta; class Magnoliopsida; order Poales; family Poaceae; genus Triticum; species Triticum dicoccoides. The sequence continues at coordinate 721,282,587 of NC_041391.1, read as the reverse complement.
TAAAGCCTGTCATGTAAGGCAGGCTAGCTAGCCAATGTATGGAGCAGGAGCAACAACCACATATGTATTAGGCGTCGGGCCGACACCCTTGTAAATGATAACGCGTACTTGGTCTTGTGGTGGTGGGGATGGAGCCTCTCCTGCAGGGAGTACTCGGGCAATTCTGACATCAGGCCTCTCCTGATGGATGATCTGAACTGCGGCATTCAGTGCAGAACCAATCAGACCCAGCCACGATTCAGGCACCGGACCAGGCATGACTACCCTTATCATGCAATAACCCAAGCCTTCCTCCCTTTCGAAACTATTAATTAATGACAAGCATCAATAATGGAGAAATTCATAGATAATCATGAGAAACATGCACGGTGTTTCGTTTTTATAATAATAATAATAATAATAATAATAATAATAATAATAATAATAATAATAATAATAATAATCCTATGTCATAAGAATATCTGGTATTAACTGATAAAGAGATGGGAAACATGCTCTAAGCCTAGGAAGATGTCATAATCAAAAGCATTATCTGCTAACCAAACACTAATCAGTCTACTAAAATATTTAATGGAAAATGTATGTGTGACGCCCCCAATTCAATCGTACACTAATCATACACGCAAATGTGTACGATCAAGATCAGGGACTCACGGGAAGATATCACAACACAACTCTAGACAGAAATCAAAATAATACAAGCTTTATATTACAAGCCAGGGCCCTCGAGGGCTCGAATACATAGCTCGATACACAAGAGTCAGTGGAAGCAACAATATCTGAGCACATACATACGTTAGACAAGTTTTGCCTAAGAAGGCTAGCACAAAAGCAACACGGTCGAAGAGGCAAGGCCTCCTGCCTGGGACCTCCTAACTACTCCTCGTCGTCGGTAGTCTCCACGTAGTAGTATCCATCGGCGGTGGCATCTGGCTCCAAGGGTCCACCATCTGGTTGGATCAACCGGAAAGAAGAAGGAAGGGGGGAAAAGGTAGCAAAGCAACCATGAGTACTCATCCAAAGTACTCACAAGCATCAGATCTATACTAAGTATGCATTGGTATCAAATGGAAGGGCTGTATCTGTGGACTGAACTGCAGAATGCCAGAATAGAGGGGGAAGGCCTAGCCTATCGAAGACTAGCATCTTCAAGCAGTTCCAAGCATCTTGCAGCATGTAGAAGAGTAAAGAATAGCAGTTTAATATTTAACAAGCATGTTGTAGCATCAACGCCCAGAGATCCTTCCTCGACTCCTTGCGAGAAAGCAATCTCAGAGCCACATATCCATCACATATCTCAAGTATCCATTTCTAGTTATATAAGATCCGGATACAAGTCTGAACGTCCATTACCGTGGACACGGTATTCGAATATATATCTTCCCTGCAGGGGTGCACCACGTTACCCAACACACTCGATCACTCTGGCCGGACACACCTTTCTGGGGTCAATGCCCACCCTCGGAAGATCAACACGTCGCAGCCCTACCTAGGCTCAGCAGAGAGGTCCCCGCCAGTCTACATCCTAAGCGCTCCGGGGTCTTGGGCCCATCGCCCACAACACTCCGGGTCGTTGCGCGCAGGGTGAATACCAGCACCGCCTCGGATGGCTAGCACGATCCGACCGTGCCGCACTGCTGAACTAGATGTGTGATAACCCACAAGTATAGGGGATCGCAATAGTTTTCGAGGGTAGAGTATTCAACCCAAATTTATTGATTCGACACAAGGGGAGCCAAAGAATATTCTCAAGTATTAGCAGATGAGTTGTCAATTCAACCACACTTGGAAACTTAGTATCCGCGGCAAAGTGTTTAGTAGCAAAGTAATATGATAGTGGTGGTAACGGTAACAAAGTAAAGGCAGCAAAAGTAATGTTTTTGGTATTTTTGTAGTGATTGTAACAGCAGCAACGGAGAAGTAAATAAGCGTAAACCAGTATATGGAAAACTCGTAGGCACCGGATCAGTGATGGATAATTATGCCGGATGTGGTTCATCATGTAACAGTCATAACATAGGGTGACACAGAACTAGCTCCAGTTCATCAATGTAATGTAGGCATGTATTCCGAATATAGTCATACGTGCTTATGGAAAAGAACTTGCATGACATCTTTTGTCCTACCCTCTCGTGGCAACGGGGTCCTATTGGAAACTAAGGGATATTAAGGCCTCCTTTTAATAGAGAACCGGAACAAAGCATTAGCACATAGTGAATACATGAACTCCTCAAACTATGGTCATCACCGGGAGTGGTTCCGATTATTGTCACTTCGGGTTGCCGGATCATAACACATAGTAGGTGACTATAGACTTGCAATATGGGATCAAGAACTCACATATATTCATGAACACATAATAGGTTCAGATCTGAAATCATGGCACTCGGGCCCTAGTGACAAGCATTAAGCATAGCAAAGTCATAGCAACATCAATCTCAGAACATAATGGATACTAGGGATCAAATCCTAACAAAACTAACTCGATTACATGATAAATCTCATCCAACCCATCACCGTCTAGCAAGCCTACGATGGAATTACTCACGCACGGCGGTGAGCATCATGAAATTGGTGATGGAGGATGGTTGATGATGACGACGGCGACGAATCCCCCTCTCCGGAGCCCCGACCGGACTCCAGATCAGCCCTCCCGAGAGAGATTAGGGCTTGGCGGCGGCTCCGTATCGTAAAACGCGATGATTTCTTCTCTCTGATTTTTTTCTCCCCGAAGGCCAATATATGGAGTTGGAGTTGGCGTCGAAGAGCCACCAGGGGGCCCACGAGGTAGGGGGCGCGCCCAGGGGGGCACCCTCGTGGACAGGGTGTGGGCCCCTTGGTCTTCTTCTTTGGCGAGGATTTTTTATTAATTATCCTAAGACATTCCGTGGAGTTTCAGGTCATTCCGAGAACTTTTATTTTCTGCACAAAAACAACACCATGGCAATTAGCTGAAAACAGCGTCAGTGGGTTAGTTCCATTCAAATCAGACAAGTTAGAGTCCAAAACAAGGGCAAAAGTGTTTGGAAAAGTAGATACGACGGAGACGTATCAACTCCCCCAAGCTTAAACCCTTGCTTGTCCTCAAGCAATTCAGTTGACAAACTGAAAGAGAAAAAGAAAAACTTTTACAAACTCTGTTTGCTCTTGTTGTTGTAAATATGAAAAGCCAACATTCAAGTTTCAGCAAATATTATGAACTAACCATACTCACAATAACACAAAGGTCTCACAATTACTCATATCAATAGCATAATCAGCTAGCGAGCTATAATAACAAAACTCGAATGACAACACTTTCTCAAAATAATCATAACATGATATAACGGAATGGTATCTCGCTAGCCCTTTCTGAGACTGCAAAACATAAATGCGGAGAACCTTCAAAGATCAGGGACTGACTAAATATTATAATTCATGGTAAAAGAGATCCAGTCAAGTCATACCCAATATAAACCAATAATAATGAATGCAAACTACAGTGTGCTCTCCAGAGGGTGCTTTTTTAATAAGAAGGGTGATGACTCAACATAAAAGTAAATAGATAGGCCCTTCGTAGAGGTAAGCAGGGATTTGTAGAGGTGCCAGAGCTTGGTTTTTAAAATAGAGATTGAATAACATTTTGAGCGGCATACTTTTGCTGTCAACGCAACAACTATGAGATGACGATATCTTCCATGCTAAACAAATTATACGCGGTTCCCAAACAGAATGGTAAAGTTTATACTCCCCTTCCTCCACAAGCATCAATCCATGGCTTGCTCGAAACAATGAGTGCATCCAACATTCAACGGGTCCCAAGGGGAGTTTTGTTTGCAATTATTTTGATTTAGTTTGCATAAAGCATGAGACTGGGCATCCCAGTGACCAACCATTTTCTCGTGAATGAGGAGCGGAGTCCACTCCTCTTGAGAATAACCACCTAACATGGAAGATAAGGACAACCTTAGTTGAAACATGAGCTGCTCGAGCATAGAAAACAGAATTTTATTTGAAGATTTGGAGTTTGGCACATACAAATTTACTTGGAATGGCAGGTAAATACCACATATAGGAAGGTATAGTGGACTCATATGGAACAACTTTGGGGTTTAAGGAGTTTGGATGCACAAGCAGTATTCCCGCTTAGTACAGGTGAAGGCTAGCAAAAGACTGGGAAGCGACCAACTGAGAGAGTGACAACAGTTGTAAACATGCATCAAAATTAATTTACACCGAATACAAGAATGAGTAGGATATAATCCACCATGAACATAAATATCATGAAGGCTATGTTGATTTGAGTCAACTACATGCGTGAACATGTGCCAAGTCTAGTCACTCAATTCATTTAAAGGAGGATACCATCCCATCATACCACATCATAATCATTCTAATAGCATGTTGGCACGCAAGGTAAACCATTATAACTCATAGCTAATCAAGCATGTCACAAGCAACTATAATCTCTAAATGTCAATGCAAATATGCTTATTTCATAATAGCTAACTTAGGAACGATGAATCATCATATTTACAAAAACAAGAGAGGTCGAGTTTGTACCAGCTTTTCTCATCCCAATAAGTCCATATATCATCATTATTGCCTTTCACTTGCACGACCGAACGATGTGAATAATAATAAGAGTGCACGTGCATTGGACTAAGTTGGAATCTGCAAGCATTCAATAACCAGGAGAAGACAAGTAATATGGGCTCTAAGTTAAATAAACAATCATGCATATAAGAGCCACTTCAACAATTTAATCATGGTTTTCTCCTACTGACCCCCAAAGAAAAGAAAAGGAAAACTATTTACACGGGGAAGCTCCCAACAAGCAAAAGAAGAACGGGAAATATTTTTGGGTTTTTTTTCTTTTTAATTACTACAGCAAAGAAATAGAGTACTACTAATTTTTTTTGTTTTTCAAGGTTTATTAAACACACAAGAAGAAAGAAGGAAAAAGAAAATAAACTAGCATGGATATTACAGTGAAAGAGTATGAACACCAACATCTAGCAATGAGTGTGTGTGAACATAAATGTAATGTCGGTGGGAATTACATACTCCCCCAAGCTTAGGTTTTTATCCTAAGTTGGTCTATTGCCAGGGATGGCCTGGCAGATACCCGTAAGTGAAGTTGGGGTCATATTGTGTTAAAGAAGGCTCCGGCTGCCACTAGCTGACAGCCTCCTCTGGATCCCAAGAATAAACAGATAGTCGTGGAGGCTCATCTTGTGGCTCCGGTTCTGGGGCGGGTGCAGGATTTCGATAGGCTTGAATGGCCACCCACGGAACGATGTGAGGACCTGCAGACAAGTTAAACAAAGAGGGAGCGGGCAAAGTAATAATCTCAGGGTGATGTTTATCAAAGTACAATTTATATTTGAGTTCCCCTTCACGACTCTTAACAAGAAAATCATGCGCTAGCATACTCCTATAATCTAAATAAGCACAGGGCAGCGATGTTTCCTCTTTCTCCTCATGCCTAATAGGTACTTCAAAATGTTCAGCTAGGCGTGAGGCATAAATGCCTCCAAAGATGGGGCCATTAGTACGATTCATACTTAACCGTCTAGCAACAATTCCGCCTATACTAACAGAGTTATTGCGGTATAAACCATGGAACAAAATCATAACATCAGGAATACTAAGGTTTCCATAGTTTCCGCGACCTATCAAGCAACGACTAGCAAATAAGGCAAAGTAGCGTAAAACAGGAAAAAAGTATGCTAGTAATTCTTGCATCAGAAACCTTCCTGGTTTCTCCCACCGTGATAGTGTTAATAAAAGCCTCTACCTCGTTACGGTGTGGTTCATCCAAGGTGCCCTCAAAAGGTATTTTGCAAACATAGTGACAAGCATTAAGCATAACAAAGTCATAGCAACATCAATCTCAGAACATAGTGGATACTAGGGATCAAACCCTAACAAAACTAACTCGATTACATGATAAATCTCATCCAACCCATCACCGTCCAGCAAGCCTACGATGGAATTACTCCCGCACGGTGGTGAGCATCATGAAATTGGTGATGAAGGATGGTTGATGATGACGACGGCGACGAACCCCCCTCTCCGGAGCCCCGAATGGACTCCAGATCAGCCCTCCCGAGAGAGATTAGGGCTTGGCGGTGGCTCCGTATCGTAAAACGCGATGATTTCTTCTCTCTATTTTTTTCTCCCCGAAAGCCAATATATGGAGTTGGAGTTGGCGTCGGAGGGCATTCAGGGGGCCCACGAGGTAGGGGGGTGCGCCCAGGGGGGAGGGGCGCGCCCCCACCCTCGTGGACAGGGTGTGGGTCCCCTGGTCTTCATCTTTGGCGAGGATTTTTTATTATTTATTCTAAGATATTCCGTGGAGTTTCAGGTCATTCCGAGAACTTATGTTTTCTGCACATAAAACAACATCATGGCAATTCTGCTGAAAACAACGTCAGTCCGGGTTAGTTTCATTCAAATCATACAAGTTAGAGTCCAAAACAAGGGCTAAAGTGTTTGGAAAAGTAGATACGACGGAGACGTATCAACGTGTGACAAAGCTTCGGCTGATACTGCGACGTCGAGGCCCATATCTATTCTCACGTGGTGGTTAGTGCGTAAAGGCCAGAGGCCAACTCAGAACAAATACCCAAACCTGTTAGTGCATTGGGGGCTCGCGGAAACAAGCAGAGACTCACGATAAGGTGACCCCGTCGCCCCGTCTTATGGACTTACGACAAGAGCCCAGACTGCCCGGCCCTGCCACGTGGAAAACTCGTGGGTGCTCAACGGGCCCGCCCGACTTTCACATCAACTCGCGGGTACCCCTCAGGGCCAACCCGACTTCAACAATGGTCTCAAGTAAAGTCAAGGTAACCGTGTGTCCAAACATCAAGGGTAAAACCCGAGGAATCACCCACGGAGGATTCCACTCAATGTAATCATCAAGGTGAACGTAAGAGGGACCACCCTCGAGGTTCACACTTGAGGTGTTAAACGACAGAGCCGTATCAGGAATGGTGAAAGAGGAAATCACCCTCGATGACCACGACCGAATAGCTACACTATAGAATTATCATCAGGAGTGCGTTACGAGGGATCACCCTCGGCACTCGATAGTAGTTCTGAAGAGTCGAGCAAAAAAAGGGGCGTGATGTGATGTGAGGTGTCGGGCTCTGGTCGTCGATCACGTTGATCGAGTCGTCGATGATAAAGCAGGGGCAACAAGGACAAGGTGGGGGTCACTGATGGATCACTAACGAACCTATACTAAGCAGTTTAGGGTAAGCACGTAAGGTACAATGAGCAGGTTACAAAAGCAGGCTATGCATCAGAATAGGAGCAATCAATAACAGTAGCAAAATCTAATGCAAGCATGAGAGTATAGAATGGGCGATATCGGGATGATCAAAGTGGGGGGGGGGGCTTTCCTGGTTGCTCAGGCGAGAAGGAGGGGTCGTCGTCGACATAGTCGATCACAGGGACATCATCAGTCGTCACGGGGTCTAACGAAGAGAAGAGGGGGGAGAAAATAGTAAATACATAACAAGCAAGAGCATAACAGGACAACATGCGAAGCTAGACGTGTTCTAACGCGGTGCTAGGTGATACTGGCGAAGGGGGAAAACATCCGGGAAAGTTTTCCCGGTTACGGACGTGTGTCAGACAGATGAACCGGAGGGGAAAAGTTCAACGTTTGCTATGCTAGGGACGTATGCCTGGCGAACGGACCGCGTGCTCATATTCGTCTCGTCGTTTTGAGCAACTTTCATGTAGAAAACATTTTCATCCGAACTATGGTTAATTTTCTATGAATTTTCAAAGTTTTAAATGATTTGGGCATTTATTTTAATTCGCAAATAAAAAGAAAATACCAAGTGTACCCAGCCATGTGCTAGCCACAGAGGCTGACTGGTGGGGTCCAGAGGTGTCCAGTCAGCAGTTGACTAGTCAACTATTGACTGGTCAACAGGGTCAAATGGGGCCACATGTCATTTGCTCTAAAGACTAAACTAGTACTAAAATACTCCTAAACTAAATTAGTCCTAATTAACACAAGGGCCGGCCACGCACGGAAGTGGGCCGTGGCCAAGCCGGCCACACGCAAACACAGCACGCAACACACAACTCTGTTTTCTGTTAACAAAAGATAGCGTTTTGTGATTTTCACAGGATTTATTCCATGCATCAAATGGATTTGGTCCAGTGGGATAAAATGAAGTTTGTCAAGTATACTTTCTACTCATATTTTTCTTAGCCTTACTAACAGTTGTTTAACTGCAGTTTAGGGGCTGCCCAGGGGGTTACTCATTGTAAAAACAGAAAAGCTAGCTAGTAGCTACAGTAGCTACAGTAGCTACAAGTACAGTAAGCAGCGACAGTAGTAGGATGCAGCAGCAGTGCCGTGCTAGCAAGCAGCAGCAGGCGCGGCCCCGAGCAGCAGGGAACGGGGACGGCGGGCGAGGCGTGGGACGCGGCAGGACGGTTCCGTCGGGCGTTGGCGGTCGCGGTGTGGCTCGGGCATGGCACGGCCAGTGGCTGGCCTGGGGCGGCGAAGGCGCGGAGGAAGAGCATCAGGCGCAGGGGAGCATGCACGGGGCGATGCGGTGGCGGTGCAGAAGCAGACAGGGACTCGCGGCGAGAGGCTCGGGCGGCAGCAGCAGCCAAGAGCAACAGCAGCGGCAACTAGCAGGGGCAACAGTCAGAGTAGTAGTAGCGGCGGCATCTACGGCAATGGTGACGATGAGCTACGGACGTGACAGGAAGCTAGGCTATGACACCGATTCAATGGGGAAAGGAAACAGAGGGGTTCCGGGCGTCTGCTCACATCGTTGACGAGGATCTGCTCGGTGATGCCGGAGGGACTCGTGTGAAGTATAATCCTAGTTGCTAGGTTCAGTTATCTTCTCTAAGTTTCCTTAGCTGAATAAGTGGTGGCCGGCAGCGTGTGTATGTCCACGTCTGGTTCAGTCTTGGTTTTCTTTAGTTAGTTCAGTTAGCGCCGGCAAGACCGCTTCCATGGGATGGCGTGGAATCTCAGCGGGTTTGGCGGCGGCGTAGTTGCTCGCGCGAGCTTAGCGTCGTGGGATGGCACGATCAGTAGGCTAGGTGTGCGTGGGCGTGATCTCCTTTGTATTCGGCAACTCGTTTGAGCTCTGCATAAATAACAGAAAGACCTGAAAAGCTGCGATCAGTTAAGCAGCGCAAAAACCCTCTGTCAGACCGGTTCTTCCTCCTCCTCACGATCCAATCTTTCTCCTCCGTTCTCTCGCGTTCGGCAGGCCAGTTTTTGCAACAACAAGTGGCATCAGAGCCTCGGTGGTGTTCGATCCATCCTCGGCGCCGGCGGTGTTTGATCCGTCGGAGAGATGGCCGGCAGCGACGACGAGAAGGCGACGAAGAAGAAAGAGGAAGAAGAGGCCGCGGCGGAGGCATCGGCACTTGGAAAATCCCTGGCCCGTCTCTCCACCGAGGAGGGGTCGGGGGTGCGCGTCGTGCACGCTGGTGGCGGCGGCACGCCTCCAATGATGCTCAATCGCACCAACTACTCTGATTGGGCCTTGATCACTAAGCTCCAGTTGCAGGCTGACGAACTGTGGCGCGTGGTGGAGACAGGCCAAGGGACGGACCGCGACGACTGGCGTGCCATGATCGCCCTCCTCAAGGGGGTACCGCCGGAGCTCATGCGGATCCTGGGCGCCAAGGCCACTGCCAAGGAGGCCTGGGACACTCTGAAGACCATGCGGGTCGGCGTCGAGCGCATGCGCGAGGCCAAGGCGCAAACTCGCCGCTCGGAGTACGAGGCGCTCCGGTACAGGGACGGCGAGGGAATCGAGTCGTACGTGATGCGGCTCAGGACGATCATCGATGACCTGCAAGCGCTCGGTGATCCCGTGGACGAGCACAAGGCCGTCCTCAAGGTGCTACGCACTGTGCCACGCCCGTACCATGAGATGGCAGTGGCGACCGAGTCACTCGTCGACACCAAGCAGCTCTCCCTCGAGGAACTCTGTGGCCGGCTCCTTGTCGTCAAGGAGCGAGAGCGCGAGGAAACACCGGCGCCCGGCGCGCAGCTGCTGTACACCATCGACCAGTGGCGGGCACACGAGAAGCAACTGGACCAAAGCGGTGCGTCCTCAGGCTCTGAAGCGGGGCGTGGACGCGGGAATGGCAAGCCAAAGAACCTCCATGGAGAGGGTGGCCGTGGCCAGAGTGGTGGCCGCGGCAACGGTGGACCAGCGACGCCCAAGCGGAAGGGCAACTGCCGCTACTGCGGCATCCCATGTCACTGGGCCAAAGAATGCCACAGGAAGGAAAGGGAGCAGCGGGAGCAGCCGGACCAACAGGCGAACGTCGCCCAGGTCAATGTCGAGCAGCCGGGCTTACTGCTGGCCACCTGCATGGTGGTGAACGGTGAGAGCGCGAATGGTGGCGCACGTGAGCCGGGCACGGAGATCTTCCTCAACGAAGCTCGGGTCGTGCCCGTGGCGACGAACGACGACAGGTGGTACCTCGACACTGGCGCTAGCAATCACATGACAGGGCGCCGTGACATGCTCTCGGAGCTCGACGAGACGGTACGAGGTACTGTATGTTTTGGTGACGGCTCGGTCATGCAGATTTGTGGGCGCGGCGTCGTGCTCTTCACGTGCCGCAACAGTGAACATCGCGCGCTCGCCGACGTCTACTACATCCCACAACTACGCACAAGCATCGTCAGCGTTGGGCAGCTCGATGAGCACGGCTGCAAAGCTGTGATCGAGGATGGGGAACTCTGCTTGTATGACAGGCAGAGGCTGCTGCTCGCACGGGTGCGGCGGACGAGCAACCGGATCTACGCCGTGGCTCTAAACTTGGCCGCTCCCGTGTGCCTCCTCGCCGGAGTTCAGGACGATGCCTGGAGGTGGCACGCAAGGTTCAGGCACCTGCACTTCCGCGCACTGTATGATCTCGGTGCGAAGGGCATGGTGCGCGGTATGCCAGCGATCGCGCACCTCGACCAGTTCTGCGAGGCCTGCACCATCGAGAAGATGCACTGCACGCCCTTCCCGTGCACGTCGCCGTACCGAGCGGAGAGCGCGCTCGAGCTTGTGCACGGCGACTTGTGCGGCCCGATCACTCCGGCGACGGTTAGCGGTAACAAGTATTTCCTGTTAATAATTGATGATTTCAGCAGATACATGTGGCTTGAGGTACTGAAAACCAAGGATGAGGCGTTTTGATACTTCAAGAAGATCAAGGCACACGCGGAGATGCAGGCAAATGCCAGGCTCCGGGCGTTCCGCACAGACAGAGGAGGCGAGTTCACCTCGAACGAATTCGCCGCCTACTGTGAAGAGCTGGGGATCCAGAGGAACACAACGACGCCGTACTCTCCTCAGCAGAACGGAGGAACCAGACCGTCGTGGAGATGGCGCGCAGCCTCATGAAGGCCATGGGCATGCCGTGCGCATTCTGGGGCGAGGCCATGCGCACCGCCGTCCACATCCTCAACCGGTCGCCGACCAGAAGCCTGCAGGGCATTACTCCTTATGAGGCGTGGCGCAAGAATAAGCCGGCGGTGGACTACTTCCGCACCTTCGGCTGCGTCGCGCATGTCAAGCTCATCGGACCAGGGGTGACCAAGCTGGCGGACAGATCGCGCCCTGGCATCTTCTTGGGGTACAAGCCGGGGACGAAGGGTTATCGGGTGTACGACCCGGTCGGCAAGCGTCTATACATCACACACGATGTGCGCTTCAAGGAGGAGCGGCGCTGGGACTGGAGCAAGGACAGCGGCGGCTCGGCGCACGCCCGCGAGTTCACTGTCATCTACTCCGACGCGGGTGCGCCCGTAACCACGACCTACACTGTGTCGCACGAGGCAGTGGGGTCACCGCGGGCGCCTGCGACGCCAACTACACCAAGCACACCAGTCCCAGTGCAATCCCCTCGGACGCTCGTGTCCGGCGAGTCGAGTGTGGGCGCGTCGAGTGCGTCGAGCGTGCCAGCATCAGCAAGTGCCAGTCCGTCTATGCCGACACTGAAATTCTACGACCCCGAAGACGGGTGGGTGACTCCGCCCACCGTTGAGTCGTTCGATGCCGAGGGGGTGCCCGTCCACTTCAAGTCGATGGAGTACGTGATCGATCACGCTCTAGAGTGCACGCTGGAGTACAATGGGCTCTGTCTCTCTGCTGCAGAAGAGCCTGCGTCCGTCGACGATGCTCTGGAGGAGCCAGCGTGGCGAAACGCGATGGAGGCAGAGATGGAGTCCATCCGCTCCAACAACACCTAGGAGCTTGCCACACTCCCGGCAGGCCACCGTGCGATCGGGTTGAAGTGGGTGTACAAGGTGAAGTGAGACCCGGCCGGCAACTTCATCAAACACAAAGCACGGCTGGTGGCGAAGGGTTATGCACAGAAACAAGGGGTCGACTTCGATGAGGTTTTCGCGCCTGTTGCCCGGCTGGAGACCGTGCGTGTCCTGCTTGCCATTGCTGCGCACCGAAGCTGGAGCGTGCACCATATGGATGTGCGCTCGGCCTTCCTTAATGGTGAACTGGAGGAGGAGGTGTATGTGCACCAGCCAGCAGGATTCGTCGACAATGATGACGCTCACAAGGTACTCAAACTGCGGAAGGCGTTGTACGGGCTCCGGCAGGCACCACGGGCTTGGAACGCCAAGCTGGACCTCACACTGCAGTCACTTGGGTTCGCGAGGTGTCAGTTGGATCATGCTCTGTACAGGCGCGGAGACGATTCAGATTTCCTACTGGTGGGGGTGTACGTCGACGATCTGATCATCACGGGCACTTCTGCTGACGCCATTGAGGGGTTTAAGACCCAGATGCAGGAACTCTTCCAGATGACAGATCTCGGGCTGCTCAGTTACTATCTTGGCATTGAAGTGAAGCAAGAACATGGCATGATCACCGTTTGTCAGTCCGGATATGCTGCCAAGATCTTGGAAGATGCTGGGATGAGTGACTGCAACCCGAGCTTGACACCCATGGAGCATCGCCTGAAGGTTGTCAAGAACACTGGAGAAGCAGTCGATGCAACCAGGTATCACAGCATCATTGGGAGTCTAAGATATCTGGTGAACACGCGCCCGGATATTGCATATTCTGTAGGTGTAGCCAGCAGGTTCATGGAAGCACCCGGAAAACAACACTGGGCGATCATCAGACAGATTTTGAGGTATGTTCGAGGCACATTGAACTATGGTTGCACCTACAAGGCAGGAGAAGGGACTGTCCTGACAGGGTTCAACGACAGCGACCATGCTGGTGATCTGACAGACAGGAAGAGCATGACAGGTCTGGTGTTCTTCATGGGACCTAGTGTCATCACTTGGAGCTCACAGAAGCAGAAGATCGTGGCTTTGTCCTCCTGTGAGGCTGAGTATATAGCAGCAGCTACAGCAGCTACACAAGCTGTTTGGCTCAGAGGACTAGTTTCAGAAATGCTTGGAACAGAGAAGTAGAAGGTTCAGCTCAAGATCGACAAAAAGTCAGCAAATGAGCTAAGAAAAAATCCAGTGCACCATGAGAGGAGTAAACACATTAACCTGAGGTATCACTACATCAGAGAGTGTGTTGAAGAAAGAAAAGTGGAGGTTGAGCATGTGCGGACTGAAGATCAGTTGGCTGATATACTGACTAAGTCACTTGGGCGTGCTAGGTTCACAGAGCTCTGGTGCAGACTTGGGATCATTCAGGTCAAGTGAGAGCAACAGGATTAGGGGTGATTTGAAGTATAATCCTAGTTTCTAGGTTCAGTTATCTTCTCTAAGTTTCCTTAGCTGAATAAGTGGTGGCCGGCAGCGTGTGTATGTCCACGTCTGGTTCAGTCTTGGTTTTCTTCAGTTAGTTCAGTTAGCGCCGGCAAGACCGCTTCCATGGGATGGCGTGGAATCTCAGCGGGTTTGGCGGCGGCGTAGTTGCTCGCGTGAGCTTAGCGTCGTGGGATGGCACGATCAGTAGGCTATGTGTGCGTGGGCGTGATCTCCTTTGTATTCGGCAACTCGTTTGAGCTCTGCATAAATAACAGAAAGACCTGAAAAGCTGTGATCAGTTAAGCAGCGCAAAAACCCTCTGTCAGACCGGTTCTTCCTCCTCCTCATGATCCAAACTTTCTCCTCCCTTCTCTCGCGTTCGGCAGGCCAGTTTCTGCAACAACATCATGGTGGAGCGAATCGACGACGAGTGGGCGGTGTCCGTGGCAGAGAAGACAGTTGGTGGCGATGGTTCGAGGGCGTCCCGGCTTGAGCTCATGGTCGAGGAGGACGTAGCAGTTGTCAACGAAGCTTCTGGACACCTCCGCGGGGCGCAGGGACGATGGTGGCTGCGGGATCGATGGCGACGAGCACAGACGGTCTCCAGTGGTGACGGGCAGAGGAAAAACGCACGGGGGAGAGGGAACGACGTGGCTAGGGTTTGGGGGAGAGGAAGAGGGGGCCGGGGGTTGCTCTTATCCGCCAGGGAAAACAACGGGGAGGCGCGGGATGGCTTCCACGGCGTCATCGCTGGCCATGGCGCCGGTGGATCATTGCCACGATCCCTTTGTGTGAACAGGGAAGGGAAATGAGGGCAAGTTGGGCTGAGCTGGACCTTCTACTTTTGCTAAATGGGCTGAAGGTGTACAATGGTTCTTTCTATTTCTTTCTCTGAAATTATAAGTAGCTATTGCCCTCTAAAAGTTTAGTCATCAAACTAATCTTGTTAATTACAAAACTTTGCATAAAACTCCAGGGCATTTCTTATTGAGCCACACAAAAGCCTCTAGAATATTTGGAAAAGGATACTTATTTTTAGGATTCAAAATGGCCAACTTATATGTTGTTGGGCCACTTATTAATTTCCTAGGAACTTAACTGTGAGACGAACCGAGTTGTTTTCATCATGAAGATGAACATGGGAATTAACAGAATTATCTGAACATTTTAGTTTTACTGCTTGAAGAAATAAATTGTTTCACTTTATTTTAAAATTTGAATTTGTAGGACCAAAGTGACGTTTAGCAAATCAATTGCGATGACATGGCATCATTAACGGGGGATTACTGTAGCTTAATTATCTGGGCGTCACAGTATGCGATAATAAAAAATACATGCCAACCTTTAGGGAAGAAGAGGCTGCTATACCTAACAGAACCTTAGCTTTTCTGGTGACGATGATCTTGTGTTCAAGGTATGTGTGTGTATAAATACAAACGTATGGGTGCACTCCCATTTGCAAAGCTTACGCCATGTCGATTATAACAATGCATGCATTTTGTTCATATTTAATTTATAAGAAGCATCATTATAACAATGCATGCATTTATGGCATACATCAGGGTCATGCCAGCTACGCTCTTACCAAACAAGAGAAGGAAATCTTCTTTCAATGCCTGCTCAGTATGAAGGTTCCATCTGGCTTCTCGTCGAATATAAAGGGAATAATAAATATGGTAGAGAAAAAGTTTCAGAACCTAAAGTCGCATGACTGCCATGTGAATATGACGCAACTGCTTCCGGTTGCATTGAGGGGGCTTCTATTGGAAAACGTTCGATTAGCCATTGTGAAGCTATGTGCATTCCTCAATGCAATTTCTCATAAGATAATCGATCCAGAAATCATACCAAGGTTAGAGAATGATTTGGTGCAATGTCTTGACAGTTTTGAGTTGGTGTTCCCACCATCCTTCTTCAACATCATGACGCATGTCCTAGTTCACCTATGCGAAGAGATTAACATTCTGGGTCCTGTATTTCTACACAATATGTTCCCCTTTGAGAGGTTCATGGGGGTCTTAACGCAATATGTTCATAACCGTGCTAGGCCAGAAGGAAGCATCTCCAAGGGCCATGAAAATGAGGAGGTCATTGAATTTTGTATTGACTTTATTCCTCATCTTAAGCCGATTGGTGTTCCTGAATCGCGGCATAAGGCGGACTGGGTGGAAATGGCACGCTAAGATCGAAACAAATAATATGTATGGACGGACATTCTCTCACTCAAGCACACTGCACACTTCTACGAAATTCCGCCTTGGTGGCTCTGTATATGGAGGAACACAAGAATATTCTATGCTCCAAATACCCAGAGTAGTCTGATGACTGGATTACATGTGAACAAACGGAGACTTTTGCCGGTTGATTGTAGACACGTGCCATGCATGATACCTCTGTTGAAAATGACATGT
This sequence comes from Triticum dicoccoides, assembly GCF_002162155.2. Taxonomy (NCBI): domain Eukaryota; kingdom Viridiplantae; phylum Streptophyta; class Magnoliopsida; order Poales; family Poaceae; genus Triticum; species Triticum dicoccoides. The sequence goes on along the minus strand of NC_041391.1, from coordinate 721,266,456 downwards.
ACTTGCCGTCCCAGTTACCATCTTCGAATATAATGACTTTCCAAGGGTACACGATAAATGGGAATACCACTAGTAGAAAACAGGGTTTGGTCACAACTCAATATACACATTAGTCCCGGTTGCATTACGAACCGGGACTAATGTGAGCATTAGTCCCGGTTCGAGCGGCTAACGACATTAGTCCCGGTTCAAATGAGCTTTTTAGTCCCGATTTGAGACATGAATCGGGACTAAAGGGTGCAATGCACTTTAGTCCCGGTTCGTATCTCAAACCGGGACTAAAGATTAGACCTTTAGTCCCGGTTTGAGACATGTACCGGGACTAAAGGGTTAGTCCCGGTTCAAATGAGCCTTTTAGTCGTGATTTGAAACATGAATCGGGACTAAAGGGTGCAATGCCCTTTTGTCCCGGTTCGTATCTCAAATCGGGACTAAAGATTAGACCTTTAGTCCCGGTTTGAGACACATACCGGGACTAAAGGGTGCAATGCCCTTTAGTCCTGGTTCGTGTCTCAAACCGGGACTAAAGGGCTTCACGTCTCAAACTCTACCCCTTCCCCCTTGTGTATTGCCATTTCAGTTTAAAAAAACAAACAAAAGAAAATGATAAAAATTTCAAAAAATAAACTCCTTCAAGATATAGTTATATTACTACATCTACTAGTTAGGAAAATTAAAAAAAATTAAATTTGGACATGCTTTGCAAAAAAATGTTATGAAAAAGTAAAACGGAACTTTTGCATACGATGTCAGAAAAAAACGTATAATATATCAAATGTTCAGCACGAAATCCCGCATTATCACTACCAGTTCTGGAAAAAGAACTGACATCGATACTTGGATATGAATTCAATTCTTTCTAAAAACGCACATTGATAGTTGAGTATGACATGGCACAAATATTATCAGACATACAAGATAAAGCAAGTCACTCATCGAAAAAGAATAAAATACATAATTCATTATTCCATTGCCAAATAGTACACTCATTGAAATATTCTTAGATTTATCACACTAATACATATATGAGTAAACAATATAATTCAGGCATGGCCACATAGACTTTCTATAATTATTAATGTATGGCGATCGATATCACACTCGCTCACTTTATTCAATCGATTCTAGCCTTTAATAATAAAGGCACAAAGGTTAAACCCTGCCATGTAAGGCAGGCAAGCTAGCCAATGTATGGAGCAGGAGCAACAACCACATATGTATTAGGCGCCGGGCCGACACCGTTGTAAATGATAACGCGTACTTGGTCTTGTGGTGGTGGGGATGGAGCCTCTCCTGGAGGGAGTACTCGGGCAATTCTGACATCAGGCCTCTCCTGATGGATGATCTGAACTGCTGCATTCAATTCAGTACCAATCAGACCCGGCCACGATTCAGGCACCGGACCAGGCATGACTACCCTTATCAAGCAATAACCCGAGCCTTCCTCCCTTTCAAAACTGTTAATTAACGACAAGCATCAGTAATGGAGAAATACAAAGATAATCAAGAGAAACATGCATGGTGTTTCGTTTTTATAATAATAATAATAATAATAATAATAATAAAAATAATAATAATATGTCATAATAATCTCTGCTATTAACTGATAATGAGATGGGAAACATGCTCTAAGCCTAGGAAGATGTCATAATCGAAAGCATTATCTGCTAACCAAACAGTAAGAAGTCTACTGAAATATTTAATGGAAAATGTATGTGATAATAAAAAATACATGCCAACCTTTAGGGAAGAAGAGGCTACTATACCTAACAGAACCTTAGCTTTTCTGGTGGCGATGATCTTGTGTTCAAGGTATGTGTGTGTATAAATACAAATGTATGAGTGCACACCCATTTGCATAGCTTACGCCATGTCGATTATAACAATGCATGCATTTTAATCATAGTTAATTTATAAGAAGCATTAGCATATGCACTCCTTGTCCAAATTAAGGATGTTGATGATAACAATGCATTAATTTGTCTTCATTAATTAAGAAACATCAGCATATCCACTGCTTGTCGAGATTAATGATGTTGATTACAAGGACCCATGCATTTTACTTGATTGATTAAGAAACATCATCATATCCACCTTTTGTAGAGAGTAACGATGCCGATGACACAATAATGCATGCATAAGCGTGTAAGTTGAAATAGCATGTACGCATTTGATCTTAGATGTACGTATGAAGATCATCACCACATAGAAACCTATTTGTTTAAATAAGTGCATCTTATTGCAACATACTTTTGGTCAATTTATTTTTTTCAACACTTATTATTGTCCCATTGATACAGAAAGTCATCACTAGAAGTTGCTTTGTATCTATGGTTTATATAGAGGTATCACTGTCGATTCATAGGAAATAATGCATCGTTGTGCGCTTTTAGAAAGAATTGAAGTCATACTCAAGTATCAACGTTAGTTATTTTTAAAGAATTGGTTAGTGATCAGGCTTGTGGAAACTACGTAGAATCCTTTGACGTCCCAACCGCAGCCGCATGTCCCAACCCCTAGTGTGCTATCTTGCCTGTTTCTACATCTCTCTCACTTATGTTCTCAATGGATATCTCTCATCGCTTACTAAGCCCGATGACCCTCAACATTAAAAATTGTCGCTTTGTAACATGCATTTACAATTTATTAATTAAATCCATTATTAGAATTTGGCATAAAATAGCATGGAACCAATAAACCAGGACGAGAAGGTAGTAGCTACCTAGGGTTCTCAGTAGAATTAAGACTTAAGAGGGCGAGGTTGGTCGGCTGGAACATGGAGTGCAATTATTAATTTCTTAACAAGTGCACGAGATGGACTATTATATATGAGCCTCGCGCTTCCCGGACAACGCCACGTTGCATGGAAATAGTAGACATGTCATTTTCAGCTCAACCAGCTGCCAGCTCTGCTTGATTTTGTCAATCACGAATGTTTCTTCATTCCATTTTTTCTTTCGAAAACACAGACGCAGACGCAGACATACACATGCATGCAAAAGGAAATGCTCATCCACCACTCGGCGTGTTGCACGAGCAAGACGCCGAGATTGAGTTGGACTAATTATGATCCATCAATCCAAACGGCAGTGGTGATGCGGTGGTTAATTAACCAATTAAGGGAGGAAGGGCGGTAGGGAGGGAGGGAGCTACCCGAATACAAATAATT
>NC_041391.1:721259117-721261658 GCF_002162155.2 Triticum dicoccoides | reverse complement strand
AGCGGGTTTGGCGGCGGCGTAGTTGCTCGCGTGAGCTTAGCGTCGTGGGATGGCACGATCAGTAGGCTATGTGTGCGTGGGCGTGATCTCCTTTGTATTCGGCAACTCGTTTGAGCTCTGCATAAATAACAGAAAGACCTGAAAAGCTGTGATCAGTTAAGCAGCGCAAAAACCCTCTGTCAGACCGGTTCTTCCTCCTCCTCATGATCCAAACTTTCTCCTCCCTTCTCTCGCGTTCGGCAGGCCAGTTTCTGCAACAACATCATGGTGGAGCGAATCGACGACGAGTGGGCGGTGTCCGTGGCAGAGAAGACAGTTGGTGGCGATGGTTCGAGGGCGTCCCGGCTTGAGCTCATGGTCGAGGAGGACGTAGCAGTTGTCAACGAAGCTTCTGGACACCTCCGCGGGGCGCAGGGACGATGGTGGCTGCGGGATCGATGGCGACGAGCACAGACGGTCTCCAGTGGTGACGGGCAGAGGAAAAACGCACGGGGGAGAGGGAACGACGTGGCTAGGGTTTGGGGGAGAGGAAGAGGGGGCCGGGGGTTGCTCTTATCCGCCAGGGAAAACAACGGGGAGGCGCGGGATGGCTTCCACGGCGTCATCGCTGGCCATGGCGCCGGTGGATCATTGCCACGATCCCTTTGTGTGAACAGGGAAGGGAAATGAGGGCAAGTTGGGCTGAGCTGGACCTTCTACTTTTGCTAAATGGGCTGAAGGTGTACAATGGTTCTTTCTATTTCTTTCTCTGAAATTATAAGTAGCTATTGCCCTCTAAAAGTTTAGTCATCAAACTAATCTTGTTAATTACAAAACTTTGCATAAAACTCCAGGGCATTTCTTATTGAGCCACACAAAAGCCTCTAGAATATTTGGAAAAGGATACTTATTTTTAGGATTCAAAATGGCCAACTTATATGTTGTTGGGCCACTTATTAATTTCCTAGGAACTTAACTGTGAGACGAACCGAGTTGTTTTCATCATGAAGATGAACATGGGAATTAACAGAATTATCTGAACATTTTAGTTTTACTGCTTGAAGAAATAAATTGTTTCACTTTATTTTAAAATTTGAATTTGTAGGACCAAAGTGACGTTTAGCAAATCAATTGCGATGACATGGCATCATTAACGGGGGATTACTGTAGCTTAATTATCTGGGCGTCACAGTATGCGATAATAAAAAATACATGCCAACCTTTAGGGAAGAAGAGGCTGCTATACCTAACAGAACCTTAGCTTTTCTGGTGACGATGATCTTGTGTTCAAGGTATGTGTGTGTATAAATACAAACGTATGGGTGCACTCCCATTTGCAAAGCTTACGCCATGTCGATTATAACAATGCATGCATTTTGTTCATATTTAATTTATAAGAAGCATCATTATAACAATGCATGCATTTATGGCATACATCAGGGTCATGCCAGCTACGCTCTTACCAAACAAGAGAAGGAAATCTTCTTTCAATGCCTGCTCAGTATGAAGGTTCCATCTGGCTTCTCATCGAATATAAAGGGAATAATAAATATGGTAGAGAAAAAGTTTCAGAACCTAAAGTCGCATGACTGCCATGTGAATATGATGCAACTGCTTCCGGTTGCATTGAGGGGGCTTCTATTGGAAAACGTTCGATTAGCCATTGTGAAGCTATGTGCATTCCTCAATGCAATTTCTCATAAGATAATCGATCCAGAAATCATACCAAGGTTAGAGAATGATTTGGTGCAATGTCTTGACAGTTTTGAGTTGGTGTTCCCACCATCCTTCTTCAACATCATGACGCATGTCCTAGTTCACCTATGCGAAGAGATTAACATTCTGGGTCCTGTATTTCTACACAATATGTTCCCCTTTGAGAGGTTCATGGGGGTCTTAACGCAATATGTTCATAACCGTGCTAGGCCAGAAGGAAGCATCTCCAAGGGCCATGAAAATGAGGAGGTCATTGAATTTTGTATTGACTTTATTCCTCATCTTAAGCCGATTGGTGTTCCTGAATCGCGGCATAAGGCGGACTGGGTGGAAATGGCACGCTAAGATCGAAACAAATAATATGTATGGACGGACATTCTCTCACTCAAGCACACTGCACACTTCTACGAAATTCCGCCTTGGTGGCTCTGTATATGGAGGAACACAAGAATATTCTATGCTCCAAATACCCAGAGTAGTCTGATGACTGGATTACATGTGAACAAACGGAGACTTTTGCCGGTTGATTGTAGACACGTGCCATGCATGATACCTCTGTTGAAAATGACATGTACTTGCCGTCCCAGTTACCATCTTCGAATATAATGACTTTCCAAGGGTACACGATAAATGGGAATACCACTAGTAGAAAACAGGGTTTGGTCACAACTCAATATACACATTAGTCCCGGTTGCATTACGAACCGGGACTAATGTGAGCATTAGTCCCGGTTCGAGCGGCTAACGACATTAGTCCCGGTTCAAATGAGCTTTTTAGTCCCGATTTGAGACATGAATCGGGACTAAAGGGTGCAATGCACTTTAGTCCCGGTTCGTATCTCAAAC
>NC_041391.1:721252060-721259107 GCF_002162155.2 Triticum dicoccoides | reverse complement strand
CTCCCGGCAGGCCACCGTGCGATCGGGTTGAAGTGGGTGTACAAGGTGAAGTGAGACCCGGCCGGCAACTTCATCAAACACAAAGCACGGCTGGTGGCGAAGGGTTATGCACAGAAACAAGGGGTCGACTTCGATGAGGTTTTCGCGCCTGTTGCCCGGCTGGAGACCGTGCGTGTCCTGCTTGCCATTGCTGCGCACCGAAGCTGGAGCGTGCACCATATGGATGTGCGCTCGGCCTTCCTTAATGGTGAACTGGAGGAGGAGGTGTATGTGCACCAGCCAGCAGGATTCGTCGACAATGATGACGCTCACAAGGTACTCAAACTGCGGAAGGCGTTGTACGGGCTCCGGCAGGCACCACGGGCTTGGAACGCCAAGCTGGACCTCACACTGCAGTCACTTGGGTTCGCGAGGTGTCAGTTGGATCATGCTCTGTACAGGCGCGGAGACGATTCAGATTTCCTACTGGTGGGGGTGTACGTCGACGATCTGATCATCACGGGCACTTCTGCTGACGCCATTGAGGGGTTTAAGACCCAGATGCAGGAACTCTTCCAGATGACAGATCTCGGGCTGCTCAGTTACTATCTTGGCATTGAAGTGAAGCAAGAACATGGCATGATCACCGTTTGTCAGTCCGGATATGCTGCCAAGATCTTGGAAGATGCTGGGATGAGTGACTGCAACCCGAGCTTGACACCCATGGAGCATCGCCTGAAGGTTGTCAAGAACACTGGAGAAGCAGTCGATGCAACCAGGTATCACAGCATCATTGGGAGTCTAAGATATCTGGTGAACACGCGCCCGGATATTGCATATTCTGTAGGTGTAGCCAGCAGGTTCATGGAAGCACCCGGAAAACAACACTGGGCGATCATCAGACAGATTTTGAGGTATGTTCGAGGCACATTGAACTATGGTTGCACCTACAAGGCAGGAGAAGGGACTGTCCTGACAGGGTTCAACGACAGCGACCATGCTGGTGATCTGACAGACAGGAAGAGCATGACAGGTCTGGTGTTCTTCATGGGACCTAGTGTCATCACTTGGAGCTCACAGAAGCAGAAGATCGTGGCTTTGTCCTCCTGTGAGGCTGAGTATATAGCAGCAGCTACAGCAGCTACACAAGCTGTTTGGCTCAGAGGACTAGTTTCAGAAATGCTTGGAACAGAGAAGTAGAAGGTTCAGCTCAAGATCGACAAAAAGTCAGCAAATGAGCTAAGAAAAAATCCAGTGCACCATGAGAGGAGTAAACACATTAACCTGAGGTATCACTACATCAGAGAGTGTGTTGAAGAAAGAAAAGTGGAGGTTGAGCATGTGCGGACTGAAGATCAGTTGGCTGATATACTGACTAAGTCACTTGGGCATGCTAGGTTCACAGAGCTCTGGTGCAGACTTGGGATCATTCAGGTCAAGTGAGAGCAACAGGATTAGGGGTGATTTGAAGTATAATCCTAGTTTCTAGGTTCAGTTATCTTCTCTAAGTTTCCTTAGCTGAATAAGTGGTGGCCGGCAGCGTGTGTATGTCCACGTCTGGTTCAGTCTTGGTTTTCTTCAGTTAGTTCAGTTAGCGCCGGCAAGACCGCTTCCATGGGATGGCGTGGAATCTTAGCGGGTTTGGCGGCGGCGTAGTTGCTCGCGTGAGCTTAGCGTCGTGGGATGGCACGATCAGTAGGCTATGTGTGCGTGGGCGTGATCTCCTTTGTATTCGGCAACTCGTTTGAGCTCTGCATAAATAACAGAAAGACCTGAAAAGCTGTGATCAGTTAAGCAGCGCAAAAACCCTCTGTCAGACCGGTTCTTCCTCCTCCTCATGATCCAAACTTTCTCCTCCCTTCTCTCGCGTTCGGCAGGCCAGTTTCTGCAACAACATCATGGTGGAGCGAATCGACGACGAGTGGGCGGTGTCCGTGGCAGAGAAGACAGTTGGTGGCGATGGTTCGAGGGCGTCCCGGCTTGAGCTCATGGTCGAGGAGGACGTAGCAGTTGTCAACGAAGCTTCTGGACACCTCCGCGGGGCGCAGGGACGATGGTGGCTGCGGGATCGATGGCGACGAGCACAGACGGTCTCCAGTGGTGACGGGCAGAGGAAAAACGCACGGGGGAGAGGGAACGACGTGGCTAGGGTTTGGGGGAGAGGAAGAGGGGGCCGGGGGTTGCTCTTATCCGCCAGGGAAAACAACGGGGAGGCGCGGGATGGCTTCCACGGCGTCATCGCTGGCCATGGCGCCGGTGGATCATTGCCACGATCCCTTTGTGTGAACAGGGAAGGGAAATGAGGGCAAGTTGGGCTGAGCTGGACCTTCTACTTTTGCTAAATGGGCTGAAGGTGTACAATGGTTCTTTCTATTTCTTTCTCTGAAATTATAAGTAGCTATTGCCCTCTAAAAGTTTAGTCATCAAACTAATCTTGTTAATTACAAAACTTTGCATAAAACTCCAGGGCATTTCTTATTGAGCCACACAAAAGCCTCTAGAATATTTGGAAAAGGATACTTATTTTTAGGATTCAAAATGGCCAACTTATATGTTGTTGGGCCACTTATTAATTTCCTAGGAACTTAACTGTGAGACGAACCGAGTTGTTTTCATCATGAAGATGAACATGGGAATTAACAGAATTATCTGAACATTTTAGTTTTACTGCTTGAAGAAATAAATTGTTTCACTTTATTTTAAAATTTGAATTTGTAGGACCAAAGTGACGTTTAGCAAATCAATTGCGATGACATGGCATCATTAACGGGGGATTACTGTAGCTTAATTATCTGGGCGTCACAGTATGCGATAATAAAAAATACATGCCAACCTTTAGGGAAGAAGAGGCTGCTATACCTAACAGAACCTTAGCTTTTCTGGTGACGATGATCTTGTGTTCAAGGTATGTGTGTGTATAAATACAAACGTATGGGTGCACTCCCATTTGCAAAGCTTACGCCATGTCGATTATAACAATGCATGCATTTTGTTCATATTTAATTTATAAGAAGCATCATTATAACAATGCATGCATTTATGGCATACATCAGGGTCATGCCAGCTACGCTCTTACCAAACAAGAGAAGGAAATCTTCTTTCAATGCCTGCTCAGTATGAAGGTTCCATCTGGCTTCTCGTCGAATATAAAGGGAATAATAAATATGGTAGAGAAAAAGTTTCAGAACCTAAAGTCGCATGACTGCCATGTGAATATGACGCAACTGCTTCCGGTTGCATTGAGGGGGCTTCTATTGGAAAACGTTCGATTAGCCATTGTGAAGCTATGTGCATTCCTCAATGCAATTTCTCATAAGATAATCGATCCAGAAATCATACCAAGGTTAGAGAATGATTTGGTGCAATGTCTTGACAGTTTTGAGTTGGTGTTCCCACCATCCTTCTTCAACATCATGACGCATGTCCTAGTTCACCTATGCGAAGAGATTAACATTCTGGGTCCTGTATTTCTACACAATATGTTCCCCTTTGAGAGGTTCATGGGGGTCTTAACGCAATATGTTCATAACCGTGCTAGGCCAGAAGGAAGCATCTCCAAGGGCCATGAAAATGAGGAGGTCATTGAATTTTGTATTGACTTTATTCCTCATCTTAAGCCGATTGGTGTTCCTGAATCGCGGCATAAGGCGGACTGGGTGGAAATGGCACGCTAAGATCGAAACAAATAATATGTATGGACGGACATTCTCTCACTCAAGCACACTGCACACTTCTACGAAATTCCGCCTTGGTGGCTCTGTATATGGAGGAACACAAGAATATTCTATGCTCCAAATACCCAGAGTAGTCTGATGACTGGATTACATGTGAACAAACGGAGACTTTTGCCGGTTGATTGTAGACACGTGCCATGCATGATACCTCTGTTGAAAATGACATGTACTTGCCGTCCCAGTTACCATCTTCGAATATAATGACTTTCCAAGGGTACACGATAAATGGGAATACCACTAGTAGAAAACAGGGTTTGGTCACAACTCAATATACACATTAGTCCCGGTTGCATTACGAACCGGGACTAATGTGAGCATTAGTCCCGGTTCGAGCGGCTAACGACATTAGTCCCGGTTCAAATGAGCTTTTTAGTCCCGATTTGAGACATGAATCGGGACTAAAGGGTGCAATGCACTTTAGTCCCGGTTCGTATCTCAAACCGGGACTAAAGATTAGACCTTTAGTCCCGGTTTGAGACATGTACCGGGACTAAAGGGTTAGTCCCGGTTCAAATGAGCCTTTTAGTCGTGATTTGAAACATGAATCGGGACTAAAGGGTGCAATGCCCTTTTGTCCCGGTTCGTATCTCAAATCGGGACTAAAGATTAGACCTTTAGTCCCGGTTTGAGACACATACCGGGACTAAAGGGTGCAATGCCCTTTAGTCCTGGTTCGTGTCTCAAACCGGGACTAAAGGGCTTCACGTCTCAAACTCTACCCCTTCCCCCTTGTGTATTGCCATTTCAGTTTAAAAAAACAAACAAAAGAAAATGATAAAAATTTCAAAAAATAAACTCCTTCAAGATATAGTTATATTACTACATCTACTAGTTAGGAAAATTAAAAAAAATTAAATTTGGACATGCTTTGCAAAAAAATGTTATGAAAAAGTAAAACGGAACTTTTGCATACGATGTCAGAAAAAAACGTATAATATATCAAATGTTCAGCACGAAATCCCGCATTATCACTACCAGTTCTGGAAAAAGAACTGACATCGATACTTGGATATGAATTCAATTCTTTCTAAAAACGCACATTGATAGTTGAGTATGACATGGCACAAATATTATCAGACATACAAGATAAAGCAAGTCACTCATCGAAAAAGAATAAAATACATAATTCATTATTCCATTGCCAAATAGTACACTCATTGAAATATTCTTAGATTTATCACACTAATACATATATGAGTAAACAATATAATTCAGGCATGGCCACATAGACTTTCTATAATTATTAATGTATGGCGATCGATATCACACTCGCTCACTTTATTCAATCGATTCTAGCCTTTAATAATAAAGGCACAAAGGTTAAACCCTGCCATGTAAGGCAGGCAAGCTAGCCAATGTATGGAGCAGGAGCAACAACCACATATGTATTAGGCGCCGGGCCGACACCGTTGTAAATGATAACGCGTACTTGGTCTTGTGGTGGTGGGGATGGAGCCTCTCCTGGAGGGAGTACTCGGGCAATTCTGACATCAGGCCTCTCCTGATGGATGATCTGAACTGCTGCATTCAATTCAGTACCAATCAGACCCGGCCACGATTCAGGCACCGGACCAGGCATGACTACCCTTATCAAGCAATAACCCGAGCCTTCCTCCCTTTCAAAACTGTTAATTAACGACAAGCATCAGTAATGGAGAAATACAAAGATAATCAAGAGAAACATGCATGGTGTTTCGTTTTTATAATAATAATAATAATAATAATAATAAAAATAATAATAATATGTCATAATAATCTCTGCTATTAACTGATAATGAGATGGGAAACATGCTCTAAGCCTAGGAAGATGTCATAATCGAAAGCATTATCTGCTAACCAAACAGTAAGAAGTCTACTGAAATATTTAATGGAAAATGTATGTGATAATAAAAAATACATGCCAACCTTTAGGGAAGAAGAGGCTACTATACCTAACAGAACCTTAGCTTTTCTGGTGGCGATGATCTTGTGTTCAAGGTATGTGTGTGTATAAATACAAATGTATGAGTGCACACCCATTTGCATAGCTTACGCCATTTCGATTATAACAATGCATGCATTTTAATCATAGTTAATTTATAAGAAGCATTAGCATATGCACTCCTTGTCCAAATTAAGGATGTTGATGATAACAATGCATTAATTTGTCTTCATTAATTAAGAAACATCAGCATATCCACTGCTTGTCGAGATTAATGATGTTGATTACAAGGACCCATGCATTTTACTTGATTGATTAAGAAACATCATCATATCCACCTTTTGTAGAGAGTAACGATGCCGATGACACAATAATGCATGCATAAGCGTGTAAGTTGAAATAGCATGTACGCATTTGATCTTAGATGTACGTATGAAGATCATCACCACATAGAAACCTATTTGTTTAAATAAGTGCATCTTATTGCAACATACTTTTGGTCAATTTATTTTTTTCAACACTTATTATTGTCCCATTGATACAGAAAGTCATCACTAGAAGTTGCTTTGTATCTATGGTTTATATAGAGGTATCACTGTCGATTCATAGGAAATAATGCATCGTTGTGCGCTTTTAGAAAGAATTGAAGTCATACTCAAGTATCAACGTTAGTTATTTTTAAAGAATTGGTTAGTGATCAGGCTTGTGGAAACTACGTAGAATCCTTTGACGTCCCAACCGCAGCCGCATGTCCCAACCCCTAGTGTGCTATCTTGCCTGTTTCTACATCTCTCTCACTTATGTTCTCAATGGATATCTCTCATCGCTTACTAAGCCCGATGACCCTCAACATTAAAAATTGTCGCTTTGTAACATGCATTTACAATTTATTAATTAAATCCATTATTAGAATTTGGCATAAAATAGCATGGAACCAATAAACCAGGACGAGAAGGTAGTAGCTACCTAGGGTTCTCAGTAGAATTAAGACTTAAGAGGGCGAGGTTGGTCGGCTGGAACATGGAGTGCAATTATTAATTTCTTAACAAGTGCACGAGATGGACTATTATATATGAGCCTCGCGCTTCCCGGACAACGCCACGTTGCATGGAAATAGTAGACATGTCATTTTCAGCTCAACCAGCTGCCAGCTCTGCTTGATTTTGTCAATCACGAATGTTTCTTCATTCCATTTTTTCTTTCGAAAACACAGACGCAGACGCAGACATACACATGCATGCAAAAGGAAATGCTCATCCACCACTCGGCGTGTTGCACGAGCAAGACGCCGAGATTGAGTTGGACTAATTATGATCCATCAATCCAAACGGCAGTGGTGATGCGGTGGTTAATTAACCAATTAAGGGAGGAAGGGCGGTAGGGAGGGAGGGAGCTACCCGAATACAAATAATT
>NC_041391.1:721247901-721252050 GCF_002162155.2 Triticum dicoccoides | reverse complement strand
ATGCATGCCCCATCCATGATGGATGTGTACTCCAAATACCCAGAGTAGTATGACGACTGGATTACACGTGAACAAACGGGGACTTTCGCCGGCTGGTTGTAGACACATGGCATGCATGATGCCCCTGTTGAAGATGACATGTACTTGCTGTACCAGTTACCATCTTCGAATATAATGACTTTCCAAGGGTACACGATAAATGGGAATACCACTAGTAGAAAACAGGGTTTGGTCACAACTCAATATATACATTAGTCCCGGTTGCATTACGAACCGGGACTAATGTCAGCATTAGTCCTGGTTCGAGAGGCTAACGTCATTAGTCCCAGTTCAAATGAGCCTTTTAGTACCGATTTGGGACATGAATCGGGACTAAAGGGTGCGATGCCCTTTAGTCCCGGTTCGTATCTCAACCGGGACTAATGATTAGACCTTTAGTCCTGGTTTGAGACACGTACCGGGACTAATGGGTGCGATGCCCTTTAGTCCCTGTTTGTGTCTCAAACCGGGACTAAAGGGCTTCGTGTCTCAAACTCTACCCCCCCATATGTATCGCCATTTCAGTTTTGAAAAAAATAAATAAAAGAAAATGATAAAAACATAAAAAAATAAAATCCTTTGAGATATAGTTATATTACTACATCTACTAGTTAAGAAAATTAAAAAACATAAATTTGAACATGTTTTGCAAAAAAATGTTATGAAAAAGTAAAATGGCTATAACTTTTGCATACGGTGTCGGAAAAAACGTATAATATATCAAATGTTCAGCATGAAATCCCGCATTATCACTACCAGTTCTGGAAAAAGAACTGACATTGATACTTGGGTATGAATTCAATTGTTTGTAAAAACGCACATTAATAGTTGAGTATGACACGGCACAAATATTATCAGACATACAAGATAAAGCAAGACACTCATGCAAAAAGAATAAAATACATAATTCATTATTCCATTGCCAAATAGTACACTCATTGAAATATTTGTAGATTTATCACACTAATACATATATGAGTAAACAATATAATTCAGGCATGCCCACATAGACTTTCTATAATTATTAATGCATGGCGATCGATATCACACTCGCTCACTTTATTCAATCGATTCTAGCCTTTAATAATAAAGGCATAAAAGATAAAGCCTGCCATGTAAGGCAGGCTAGCTAGCCAATGTATGGAGCAGGAGCAACAACCACATATGTATTAGGCGCTTGGCCGACACCATTGTAAATGATAACGCGCACTTGGTCTTGTGGTGGTGGGGATGGAGCCTCTCCTGGAGGGAGTACTCGGGCAATTCTGACATCAGGCCTCTCCTGATGGATGATCTGAACTGCTGCATTCAGTTTAGTACCAATCAGTCCCGGCCACGATTCAGGCACCGGACCAGGCATGACTACCCTTATCAAGCAATAACCCGAGCCTTCCTCCCTTTCGAAACTATTAATTAACGACAAGCATCAATAATGGTGAAATACATAGACAATCAAGAGAAACATGCATGGTGTTTCATTTTTATAATAATAATAATAATAATAATAATAATAATAATAATAATAATAATTATTATAATATGTCATAATAATCTCCGGTATTAACTGATAATGAGATGGGAAACATGCTTTTGCTCAATTTATTTTTTTCAACACTTATTATTGTCCCATTGATACAGAAAGTCATCACTAGAAGTTGCTTTGGATCTGTGGTTTATATAGAGGTATCACTGTCGATTCATAGGAAATAATGTATCGTTGTGCTCTTTTAGAAGGAATTGAAGTCATACTCAAGTATCAACGTCAGTTATTTTTAAAGAATTGATTAGTGATCAGGCTTGTGGAAACTACGTAGAATCCTTTGACATCCCGATCGCAGCCGCATGTCCCAACCCCTAGTGTGCTATCTTGTCTATTTCTACATCTCTCTCACTTATGTCCTCAATGGATATCTCTCATCGCTTAGTAAGCCGATGCCCCTCAACATCAAAAATCGTCGCTTTGTAACATGCATTTACAATTTATTAATTAAATCCATTATCAGAATTCGGCATAAAATAGTATGGGACAATAAACCAGGACCAGAAGGTAGTAGCTACCTAGGGTTCTCAATAGAATTAAGTCTTAAGAGGGCGAGGTTGGTCGGCTGGAACATGGAGTGCAATTATTAATTTTTTAACAAGTGCACGAGATGGACTATTATATATGAGCCTCACGCTTCCCGGACAATGCCACGTTGCATGGACATAGTAGACATGTCATTTTCAGCTCACCCAGCTGCCAGCTCTACTTGATTTTGTCAATCACGAATGTTTCTTCATTCCATTTTTTTCTTTCAAAAACACAGACGCAGACGCAGACATACACATGCATGCAAAAGGAAATGCTCATCCACCCCTCGGCATGTTGCACGAGCAAGATGCTGAGATTGAGTTGGACTAATTATGATTGATCAATCCAGACGGCAGTGGTGATGCGGTGGTTAATTAACCAATTAAGGGAGGGAGGGCGGTGGGGAGGGAGGGAGCTACCAGAATACAAATAGTTCATGCATGCCCCATCCATGATGGATGTGTACGTGGACACTCAATTGTTGATCTCTCTCTCCCCCTATGTTGTTCCTTCACCGGATGAAGCCTCGCCACCGTACTTGTGATGATGTACATGATATGATCAAGTATTTGAAGGTAATCTTTGGAAAGGGTCCTGGTGGACAATCTGTTCTGAATGATGCTGACGGACGCGCACCCATGTGGAAGAAGAAATCTATATTTTGGGACCTACCCTATTGGAAATACCTAGAGGTCCGCTCTGCAATCAACGTGATGCATGTGACGAAGAATCTTTGTGTGACCCTGCTTGGCTTCTTGGGCGTGTATGGGAAGACAAAAGATACACCGGATGCACGGGAGGACCAGCAACGTATGTACGGAAAAGACGGCATACATCAGGGTCATGCCAGCTATGCTCTTACCAAAGAAGAGAAGGAAATGTTCTTTGAATGCCTGCTTAGTATGAAGGTCCCATGTGGCTTCTCAACGAATATAAAGGGAATACTAAATATGGCAGAGAAAAAGTTCCAGAACCTAAAGTCTCATGACTGCCACGTGATTATGACGCAACTGCTTCCGGTTACATTGAGGGGGCTTCTATTGGAAAATGTTCGATTAGCCATTTTGAAGCTATGTGCATTTCTCAATGCAATTTCTCAAAAGGTAATCGATCCAGAAATCATACCAAGGTTAGAGAATGATTTGATGCAATGTCTTGTTAGTTTCAAGTTGGTGTTCCCACCATCCTTCTTCAACATCATGACACATGTCCTAGTTCACCTACGCGAAGAGATTAACGTTCTGGGTCCTGTATTTCTACACAATATGTTCCCTTTGAGAGGTTCATGGGAGTCTTAAAGAAATATGTTCATAACCATGCTAGGCCAGAAGGAAGCATCTCCAAGGGCCATGAAAATGAGGAGGTCATTGAATTTTGTATTCACTTTATTCCTGACCTTAAGCCGATTGGTTTTCCTGAATCGTGGTATAAGGGCAGACTGGATGGAAATGGCACGCTAGGATCGAGACAAATAATATGTATGGACGGGGATTCTCTCACTCAAGCACACTGCACAGTTCTACAAAATTCTGCCTTGGTGGCTCCGTATATGGAGGAACACAAGAATATTCTACGCTCCAATTACCCAGAGTAGTCTGACGACTAGATTACACGTAAACAAACGGGGACTTTCGCCGGTTGTTTGCAGACACGTGTCGTACATGACGCCGCTGTTGCAGATAATATGTATTTGTTGTCCCAGTTACCATCTTCGAATATAACGACTTTCCAAGGGTACGAGATAAATGGGAATACCACTAGTAGAAAACAGAGGTTTGGTCACAGCTCAATGTACACATTAGTCCTGGTTGCATTACGAATCGGGACTAATGTGAGCATTAGTCCCGGTTCCAGCGGCTAAAGGAATTAGTCCCGGTTCAAATGAGCCCTTTAGTGCCGGTTTGAGACACGAACCAGGACTAAAGGATGCGATCCATTTAGTCTTAGTTCGTGTCTCAAACCGGGACTAATGATTGGACCTTTAGTCCCGGTTTAAGACGCGAACCGGGACAAAAGGGTGCGATGCTCTTTAGTCCCGG
>NC_041391.1:721244572-721247592 GCF_002162155.2 Triticum dicoccoides | reverse complement strand
TTATCGCCATTTCAGTTTTGAAAAAAACAAAAGAAAATGATAAAATTTTCAAAAAATAAAATCCTTTCAGATGTAGTTATATTACTACAGCTACTAATTAGGAAAATTTAAAAACTGAAATATGGACATGTTATGCAAAGAAGTGTTATGAAAAAGTAAAACAGCTATAACTTTTGCATACGATGTTGGAAAAAACGTGTAATATATCAAAATGTTCAGCAGGAAAATCCGCATTATCACTACCGGTTCTGGAAAAAGAACTGACATTGATACTTGGGTATGAATTCAATTCTTTCTGAAAACGCACATTGATATTTGAGTATGACATGGCGCAAATATTATGAGACATACAAGATAAAGCAAGCCACTCAAAGAAAAAGAATAAAATACATAATTCATTATCCCATTGCCAAATAGTACACTCATTGAAATATTTGAAGATTTATCACACTAATACATATACGAGTAAACAATATAATTCAGGCATGCCCACATAGACTTTCTATAATTATTAATGCATGGCGATTGATATAACACTCGCTCACTTTATTCAATCGATTCTAGCCTTTAATAATAAAGGCATAAAAGATAAAGCCTGCCATGTAAGGCAGGCTAGCTAGCCAATGTATGGAGCAGGAGCAACAACCACATATGTATTAGGCATCGGGCCGACACCGTTGTAAATGATAACGTGTACTTGGTCTTGTGGTGGTGGGGATGGAGCCTCTCCTGAAGGGAGTACTCGGGCAAATCTGACATCAGGCCTCTCCTGATGGATGATCTGAACTGCTGCATTCAGTTCAGTACCAATCAGACCCGGCCACGATTCAGGCACCGGACCAGGCATGACTACCCTTATCACGCAATAACCCGAGCCTTCCTCCCTTTCGAAACTATTAATTAACGACAAGCATCAATAATTGAGAAATACATAGATAATCAAGAGAAACATGCATGGTGTTTCATTTTTATAATAATAATAATAATAATATCTGGTATTAACTGATAAAGAGATGGCAAACATGCTCTAAGCCTAGGAAGATGTCATAATCGAAAGCATTATCTGCTAACCAAACAGTAATCAGTCTACTAAAATATTTAATGGAAAATGTATGTGTGACGCCCCCGATTCAATCGTACACTAATCATACACGCAAATGTGTACGATCAAAATCAGGGACTCACGGAAAGATATCACAACACAACTCTAGACACAAATCAAAATAATACAAGCTTTATATTACAAGCCAGGGGCCTCGAGGCCTCGAATACATAGCTCGATACACAAGAGCCAGCGGAAGCAACAATATCTGAGCAGAGACATACATTAGACAAGTTTTGCCTTAAGAAGGCTAGCTCAAAAGCAACACGATCGAAGAGGCAAGGCCTCCTGCCTGGGACCTCCTAACTACTCCTCGTCGTCGGCAGTCTCCACGTAATAGTATCCATCGGCGGTGGCATCTGGCTCCAAGGGTCCACCATCTGGTTGCATCAACCGGAAAGAAAAAGGAAGGGGGAAAAAGGTAGCAAAGCAACCGTGAGTACTCATCCAAAGTACTCGCAAGCATCAGATCTATACTAAGTATGCATTGGTATCAAATGGAAGGGCTCTATCTGTGGACTGAATTGCAGAATGCCAGAATAGAGGGGGAAGGCCTAGCCTATCGAAGACTAGCATCTTCAAGCAGCTCCAAGCATCTTACACCATGTAGAAGAGTAAAGAATAGCAGCTTAATATTTAACAAGCATGTTGTAGCATCAACGCCTAAGATCCTTCCTCGACTCCCTGCGAGAAAGCAATCTCGGAGCCACATATCCATCACATATCTCAAGTATCCATTTCTAGTTATATAAGATCCGAATACAAGTCTGAACGTCCATTACCGTGGACATGGTATTCGAATATATATCTTCCCTGCAGGGGTGCACCACGTTACCCAACACACTCGATCACTCTGGCCGGACACACCTTTCTGGGGTCAATGCCCTCCCTCGGAAGATCAACACGTCGCAGCTCTACCTAGGCTCAGCAGAGAGGTCCCCACCGGTCTACATCCTAAGCGCTCCGGGGTCTTGGGCCCATCGCCCGCAACACTCCGAGTCGTTGCGCGCAGGGTGAATACCAGCACCGCCTCGGATGGCCAGCACGATCTGACCGTGCCTCACTGCTGAACTGGACATCTGACAAAGCTTCGGCTGATACTGCGACGTCGAGGCCCATATCTATTCTCGCGTGGTGGTTAGTGCGTAAAGGCCAGAGGCCAACTCAGAACAAATACCCAAACCTGTTAGTGCATTGGGGGCTCGCGGAAACGAGCACAGACTCACGATAAGGTGACCCCATCGCCCCATCTCATGGACTGACGGCAAGGGCCCAGACTGCCCGGCCGTGCCACGTGGAAAACTCGTGGGTGCTCAACGGGCCCGCCCGACTTTCACATCAACTCGCGGGTACCCCTCAGGGCCGACCCGACTTCAACAATGGTCTCAAGTAAAGTCAAGGTAACCGTGTGTCCAAACATCAAGGGTAAAACCCGAGGAATCACCCATGGAGGATTCCACTCAATGTAATCATCAAGGTGAACGTAAGAGGGACCACCCTCGAGGTTCACACTTGAGGTGTTAAATGACAGAGCCGTATCAGGAATGTTGAAAGAGTAAATCACTCTTGATGACCACGACCGAATAGCTACACTACAGAATTATCATCAGGAGTGCGTTACGAGGGATCACCCTCGGCACTCGATAGTAGCTCTAAAGAGTCGAGCAACAAAAGGGGCGTGATGTGATGTGAGGTGTCGGGCTTTGGTCGTCGATCACGTTGATCGAGTCGTCGATGATGAAGCAGGGGCAACAAGGACAAGGTGGGGGTCACTGATGGATCACTAACCAACCTATACTAAGTAGTTTAGGGTAAGCAGGTAAGGTACAATGAACTGGTTACAAAAGCAGGCTATGCATCAGAATAGGAGCAATCAATAACAGTAGCAAAATTAATGCAAGCATGAGAGTATAGAATG
>NC_041391.1:721221311-721244465 GCF_002162155.2 Triticum dicoccoides | reverse complement strand
TATAGAATGGGCGATATCGGGATGATCAAAGGGGGGGGGGGTCTTGCCTGGTTGCTCAGGCGAGAAGGAGGGGTCGTCATCGACGTAGTCGATCACGGGGACATCAGCAACCGTCACGGGGTCTACCGAAGAGAAGAGGGGGGAGAAAATAGTAAATACATAGCAAGCAAGAGCATAACAGGACAACATGCAAAGCTAGACGTGTTCTAACGCGGTGCTAGGTGATACTGGCGAAGGGGGAAAACATCCGGGAAAGTTTTCCCTGTTACGGACGTCTGTCAAACAGATGAACCGGAGGGGAAAAGTTCAACGTTTGCTATGCTAGGGACGTATGGCTGGCGAACGGACCACATGCTCATATTCGTCTCATTGTTCTGAGCAACTTTCATGAAGAAAACATTTTCATCCGAGCCACGGATAATTTTCTACGAATTTTCAAAGTTTTAAATGATTTGGGCATTTATTTTAATCCGCAAATAAACAAAAAATACCAAGTGTACCCAGCCATGTGCTAGCCAGAGAGGGTGACTGGTGGGGTCCAGGGGTGTCCAGTCAGCAGTTGACTGGTCAATATGGTCAAATGGGGCTACATGTCATTTGCTCTAAAGACTAAACTAGTACTAAAATCTTTATCTTTACCTAATAATAAAGCAAATTGGGTTTCTTTCGTCAGTCATGGCATTTTTTCAGAAAAGTCCCTCTATTTCAGAGAATTCAACCCGCAGTCCTGTTTTAAGTTAAAAGGAAGCGTTATTTTCGTATTTTACATAAAAGTTTCTGTCTTTTCTTGAAATCAACCCGCCATCCGGATTTAAATCACACCAGAACCGTTATTTTACATTTTTCGAAAACCCCCTGATGTTTTAGGTAATTCATCCGCGGATCATATTTAAGTCAAACAAATGCTTTTTAAAATCATCCATATCTTTTAAACCGTAACTCCGATTTGAACATGTTATATACGAATTTTGATTAAAAAAATATGTAGAATATGAATATGAGATTATTTTTACCTGTTAAGTATTTTTAAATATTATTTTGGAATATATTTGAGTCAAACCAAATGATTTTCTAAATTGCGTGTATCTTTTAAACCGTAACTTCGATTTTAACATATTATATATAAAACTTTATGAGAAAAATGTGTGGAATCTAAATATGATGTTAATTTTACCTGTTAAATATTTTTAAAATATTTTTATGGAAGCAAATTTATAATTTATAGCGCAAGATCCTTTTTTTTCATACCGGCGGCGATCCGAATTGCAAATAAATACCCCACTATAACCATATACGAAAAAGAAAACATCGATAACTACACGTGCATACCTATGAAAAATGTCGTAAGGGAAAACAACAGATTTATCATCGCGAGAGTGAGAGAAAGCGAGCGAGAGAGAGAGAGAGAGAAGGGGAGAGAGAAAGAGGGAGAGGGAGGAGAGAGAGGGAGAGAGACGCCTTAGGATTAACCATATTCAACACACGTTTTTTGTTGTTCTAACACCGAGGCCATCGCCGGCGAGGGTGAGAAGGAGGATAAGAGGCAACACAAATATAATGCCTCGTAAAAATAAATGAGATGGACCTATTGTAGTCTTGAGTGATGGTTGTTGAGTTAAGAGTGTGTGTTATGTTTTCTCTCCCGTTGCAACACACGGGCTCTTTTGCTAGTACTCCTAAACTAAATTAGTCCTAGTTAACACAAGGGCCGGCCACGCAGCACGCAACACACAACTCTGTTTTCTGTTAACAAAAGATAGCGTTTTGTGATTTTCACAGGATTTATTCCATGCATCAAATGGATTTGGTCCAGTGGGATAAAATGAATTTTGTCAAGTATACTTTCTACTCATATTTTTCTTAGCCTTATTAACAGTTGCTTAACTGCAGTTTAGGGGCTGCCCGGGGGTTACTCATTGTAAAAACTGAAAAGCTAGCTAGTAGCTACACTAGCTACAAGTACAGTAAGCAGCGACAGTAGTAGGATGCAGCAGCAGT
The DNA here is from genome assembly GCF_002162155.2 of Triticum dicoccoides. NCBI lineage: Eukaryota > Viridiplantae > Streptophyta > Magnoliopsida > Poales > Poaceae > Triticum > Triticum dicoccoides. Next base: position 721,242,467 of record NC_041391.1, on the reverse strand, counting down.
GCCGTGCTAGCAAGCAGCAGTAGGCGCGGCCCCGAGCAGCAGGGAATGGGGACGGCGGGCGAGGCGTGGGACGCGGCAGGACGGTTCCGTCGGGCGTTGGCGGTCGCGGTGTGGCTCGGGCATGGCACGGCGAGTGGCTGGCCTGGGGCGGCCAAGGCGCGGAGGAAGAGCATCAGGCGCAGGGTCGCATGCGCGGGGCGATGCGGTGGCGGTGCAGAAGCACACAGGGACTCGCGGCGAGACGCTCGGGTGGCAGCAGCAGCCAAGAGCAACAGCAGCGGCAACTAGCAGGGGCAACAGTCAGAGTAGTAGTAGCGGCTGTCGGACAAATAGGCCTCGGCCAGGCTTCGGGCACGGCGAGTGCGTGTGTGCACGCGGTGGACGTGTCGGGCTCGAGCCGGAGCGAGCCTGGGTGCGTGCGTGCGCGTCTAGGTGTAGGTGTGCGTGTGTGTGCGGATCAGCGCGTGTGTGCGCGTGGATGCGTGGGTCCTAGCGAGGTTTAGGGGAGTGGACAGCGTAGGGTGCGCTGCGTGGCCGCGGCGATCGCGTTCGGGCGCGATCGGAGCGCGCGAGCCAGAGCGCTGCAGGGCGTGGCGAGTGGCGAGTGGGCACGTTCGAGCGTGGCCCGGCATGTCGGAGCTCGCGGGCATAAAACCCACTCCACCTCTGTGTAATCGCTGAGGAGATCGAGTTCGAGCTCGAGGTGAAAAAAACAGAAAATCCCGTTCGTGCAGGGGGCGTTCGTGCGCCGGCAAACTCTCTGTGTTCTTCCTCCTCCTCTCTGGTCATGTCTCCAATGATCTCCGTCGAGTGCTCGAGCCCGCTGCATCAACATTTGGTATCAGAGCGAGGTGATGGAGCGAACTGACGGAGATTGCCGGCGATGGCTCTGGTTCCACACGGCAGAGGGAGCGCGGGCGGATCGGTGTCCATGGGGCCGGTGCTCGCGCCGGACGGCTACACCGTGTGGGCGATCAAGGCATAGGCGATCCTTGATGCCCACACACTGTGGGAGGCGGTGGCGCCGGCGGGCGACGCGGCAGTGAACGCCAAAAAGTGCAAGACGGCGAGGGCGATGCTCCTGTCGGGGCTGGCGGAGGATGTGCTGCTCTCGGTGGCGACAAAAGCCACCGCCAAAGAGGTATGGGACTCTCTGAAGGTGCGCTTCATCAGCGCCGAGCGGGTGCACGCGGCGAGGAGGGCGACGCTGCGCGGCGAGCTGGATCAGCTCAAGATGGACGACGGTGAGTCCCTGGACGCGTACGCCGGACGTCTTGCGGGCATGGCGGCGCGGTTCGCGGGCCTGGGGGAGACGCTCGGCGAGACGGAGCTGGTGAAGAAGCTCCTAGACACCGTGCCGGACCGTCTCTTCCCCTTCGTTGCCGGCATCGAACAGTTCTGCGCTCTGGAGGAGTTGACGTACGACGAGGCGCTTGGGCGGCTACGTGCATTCGATGAGCGGGTGCGGTGCCGCGGGCAGAGCAGCGGCGAGCGGGCGGACGGGCTACTTCTGTACACGGCGGCGCAGTGGCGCGCACGGGAGCGGCGTCAAGGGGGAGCTCGGGACGACGACGAGGCGCGCAGCGTGGCAACGCGGGATGGAGGAAACAAGCGTGGCCGCTGCTACAAGTGCGGCGAGCTCGGCCATTTCAAGCGCAATTGCCCGGAGCTGCGGAAGGCGTCGGCGGAGGAGCGGGCACTGGTGGTGGACATCGACATCGAGGACAACGGTCTCCTCTGAGCCTCGGCTTAGGGGGAGAAATGTAGGGCAAATAAGCCTCGGCCAGGATTCGGGCACGGCGAGCGCGTGTGTGCGCGTGGTGGACGTGTCAGGCTCGAGCCGGAGCGAGCCTGGGTGCGTGCGTGCGCGTCCAGGTGTAGGTGTGCGTGTGTGTGTGGGTCAGCGCGTGTGTGCGCGTGGCTGCGTGGGTCTTAGCGAGGTTTAGGGGAGTGGACCGCGTCGGCTGCGCTGCGTGGCCGCGGCGATCGCGTTTAGGCGCGATCGGAGAGCGCGAGCCAGAGCGCTGCGGGGCGTGGCGAGTGGCAAGTGGGCACGTTCGAGCGTGGCCCGACATGTTGGAGCTCGCGGGCATAAAACCCACTCCACCCCTGTGTAATCGTTGAGGAGATCGAGTTCGAGCTCGAGGTGAAAAAACCCCCAGAAAATCCCGTTCGTGCGGGGGGCGTTCGTGCGCCGGCAAACTCTCTGTGTTCTTCCTCCTCCTCTCTGGTCTTGTCTCCGATGATCGCCGTCGAGTGGTCGAGCCCGCTGCATCAACAGCGGCGGCATCTACGACAATGGTGACGATGAGCTACAAACATGACAAGAAGCTAGGCTATGGCACCGATTCAATGGGGAAACAGAGGGGTTCCGGGCGTCTGCTCACATCGTTGACGAGGAGCTGCTCGGTGATGCCGGAGGGATTCGTGGTGGAGCGAATCGACGAGGAGTGTGCGGTGTCCGTGGCGGAGAAGACAGTTGGTGGCGACGGTTTGAGGGCGTCCTGGCTTGAGCTCATGGTCGAGGAGGACGTATCAGTCGTCGACGAAGCTGCTGGACACCTCCGCGGGGCGCGGGGACGACGGTGGCCGCGGGATCGATGGCGACGAGCACGGACGGTCTCCAGTTGTGACAGGCAGAGGAAAAACGCGCGGGGGAGAGGGAACAGCGCAGCTAGGGTTTGGGGGAGAGGAAGAGGGGGCCGGGGGTTGCTCTTATCCGCCAGGGAAAACAACGGGGAGGCGCGGGATGGCTTCCACGGCGTCATCGCTGGCCATGGCTCCGGTGGATCGTTGCCACGATCCCTTTGTGTGAACAGGGAAGGGAGATGAGGGCAAGTTGGGCTGAGGGACCTTCTACTTTTGCTAAATGGGCTGGAGGTGTACAATGGTTCTTTCTATTTCTTTTTCTGAAATTATAAGTAGCTATTGCCCTCTAAAAGTTTAGTCATCAAACTAATCTTGTTAATTATAAAACTTTGCGTAAAACTCCAGGGCATTTATTATTGAGCCACACAAAAGCCTCTAGAATATTTGGAAAAGGATAATTATTTTTAGGATTCAAAATGGCCAACTTATGTGTTGTTGGACCACTTATTAATTTCCTAGGAACTTAACTATGAGCGGAGTCTAGTTGTTTTCATCATGAAGATGATCATGGGAATTAACAGAATTATCTGAACATTTTAGTTTTACTGCTTGAAGAAATAATTTGTTTGACTTTATTTTAAAATTTGAATTTGAACTCGATTAGGATCAAAGTGACGTTTAGCAAATCAATTGCAATGACATGGCATCATTAACGGGGGATTACTGTAGCTTAATTATCCGGGCGTCACAGTATGCGATGATAAAAAATACATGCCAACCTTTAGGGAAGAAGAGGCTGCTATACCTAACAGAACCTTATCTTTTCTGGTGCCGATGATCTTGTGTTCAAGGTATGTGTGTGTATAAATACAAATGTATGAGTGCACTCCCATTTGCAAAGCTTACGCCATGTCGATTATAACACTGCATGAATTTTGTTCATATTTAATTATAAGAAGCATCATTATAACAATGCATGCATTTACGGCATACATCTGGGTCATGCCAGCTACGCTCTTACCAAACAAGAGAAGGAAATCTTCTTTGAATGCCTGCTCAGTATGAAGGTTCCATCTGGCTTCTCGTCGAATATAAAGGGAATAATAAATATGGCAGAGAAAAAGTTTCAGAACCTAAAGTCGCATGACTGCCACGTGATTATGACGCAACTGCTTCCGGTTGCATTGAGGGGGCTTCTATTGGAAAACGTTCGATTAGCCATTGTGAAGCAATGTGCATTCCTCAACACAATTTCTCATAAGGTAATCGATCCAGAAATCATATCAAGGTTAGAGAATGATTTGGTGCAATGTCTTGTCAGTTTCGAATTGGTGTTCCCACCATCCTTTTTCAACATTATGACGCATGTCCTAGTTCACCTATGCAAAGAGATTAACATTCTGGGTCCTGTATCTCTATACAATATGTTCCCCTTTGAGAGGTTCATGGGAGTCTATTGACACACGAACATGTCACGTGTACCCTCGACGCCGGGGGTGATGCACCGCAGCTCACGTCGAAGGAGACCCGACCGACGCCGCGAGACGCAAGACAGTCGGCGGGCGCTTTTGTACACCAGAAGCCCCACTTGCCCGGGAGGGACCCCGTCAGGGCTCGCGGTGGCTATGGGCTGCTCCAGGTCGATTCTCTCGCCCTAGAGCCTGGTGGATCCGCAGCCCTCCAGCATGAAGAACTAGCGAAGAACTAGAAGAAGGGTACAAGGGAGAGATAAAAAGTAGATGAACACGAAAAATTAGTAGATGTGTTTGTTCGATTGTGTGTTGTTCAATTGGCCGACACCCCTTACTTATATAAGAGGCGGCTGGACTTCCCGTGCAAGGAAAGGCTTGGATTCACGTCCAAATCCCTAGTCAAATTCGGATTGGTTTTGTCCGAACTTTCCAAAACTGTTCGGTTTAAACTGGCTGAATGTTGCGGGCCATGTTTGAGGTAGTAAACGACCACGGATGAAAACGAGCCCAAAAGCAATCTTGACGGTTTCGACGAGGCAAACAACTTTCATGTTGAACGTTTTTTGATCAGAGGCCATTTCGAGGGAGTTTTCGGCTGTTTTCCAAAGTCTGCGGCAGCAAAATCCAAAACCCGGACAAACACCCCCGGAGTGTCCGGCCATCATCGGAGAAATCCAAAACCCGGATGGTCATTCCCGGAGTGTGCGGCCATCCTGATGCACCCGCGCATTTTCGGCTGTAACTTTTGCATACGAACTCCGATCGAGACGTTTCTTATATCAAAATCGACCGTTTCGACGAGACAAAGACAATTCGTGTAGATCAGTTTTCTGTTTGAGGTCTTCTTTGGGGCCTAATCGGCCAAACTGTACTCTGAATATAAGATCTTAGTACTTTGAGCATAGTTTCGGCCTTCGAGATGAAACCGGACGGTGATGGACCAAACTTCAAAGATGTTCATATCAAAAATACGAAACTCTTTCATGTAGAACACTTCTCCATTTGAAGTCATCTTAAATAAATTATTGACCGTGCCAAAATCTGGTGTCAACACATGCCCCCCTGTTTTCCGGCAAAGCTTGTGTGCCGAAAAATAATTTGCACATATCTTGCTCTGAGAACGATGTCAACACTCCATCGGCCATTTGTATGTGCTTAGGACGATAAGTATATATCAGCCATTGCTTGTTTGAATCTCTTGATGCAACTTGGGTGAAAACTTCTCAATTTCATTAACAATCCGATGATAAAGTTACATAAACATGTATCTCAATGTCATCCTTCGAACCATATTGTTCACCCTTTCGCTAGGGTTTTGCAGATAATCAAGAATGAACTTCCTCCAATCCCTGCTTTGCCTACATAAAAGTTTCATTAGTGGCCGAGGTGGTGAGTTCCAATTCGGCCTTACCTATGTTGGCAAGAATAAGCATCGGCTGTTGATAGATGTGCAATACATCATGACGGACATGGTAGCCGGATGCTTGCCATGCCAACTCTCTCCAATTGTCATGTCTAGATATATGAAGGATATTAAAGCAACACAAGGTAAATTTTGCATCTAGACATATCCCAAGATAAACTATAAGTGATTCGTCAAAACATTGATAACCGTAGGATATTTGTTGCACTACTTATAACGAATCACTGAAAGCCTCAACGTATAGCACCGATAGCAACCAAAAGTTCCAAACCGAATAAAATTTCCTATTCGGCTTTGATTATTGTGAAAACATATTTTAAGTGGCATGAGGCTTCACAAAAATAACACCATATGGAGATATATGAATAACACTGACACTTTGGCCATTGCTACGAATTGAACCATCAAAATATAATCTCCATAGTACTAGAGAGACAAGGCTAATATCACTTAACATGTATCTTGTCTCGGTTCCAATTGAACTAAGGACGATATTAGAATTCCACACTGGCCATGATCAGATAGTTTCTTAGGACGATAGTTAAGTATCGGCCATTACCATGAGGTTCATGTAAAATTCATCCATTAAAACATGTATAGCCAAAATAAACAAATAAAATAGCAATAAAATATTTCGGCCCCTTTATCTTAGCAACAAAAATGTAATTAACCAAATGTATAGTGATTTGGTAATACTTTGTTATCATATAGAAAATTATGTTGCATTCATGGATCAAAATAAGTCCATGGAGGGTAACTGATCATACCTTCGGCTTAATCGTTTGTTGCTTCCATCCTTCTCTTTCTTCACTTTTATTGTACTTGTTGCAATTGAAGCATGCACATTGTTTTTGTTTTGATTGATCCTCTTGGGAACCCATGCCATGTTCCTCTTTCTCAGCTCTTGTGCACTAAGCTTTTGCAACTTCTTCTTTTGCCAATATGATAAGCCGAGTGGGCATCCCGGCTGCGATTTTGTTTGAAGTAATGGCAATTCTTGTTTTACCTTGTGCGCTCTCAACTTCTTCCCATCAGATTTGGCACTTGATTGACTTGCCTCATTGCCTTTTGTAGCCAATGTCAACACTTTAATTGGCTCTTTGTTATTTGAGATAAAATCTGAAGTAGCACACTTACGACCATCTCTTTTCACGCGGTAAACTTGCTTTACCACCTCTTTCTTCTTCCTTGAGCTCTGGACCGATTCCTTATGATTGAAACGGTCTTTGATGCGTGATTGTTCAAATGTCGATCTCCTTGGAGCTGCATAGTATTGGTGAGATGGTCTAGAATAAGATGGAGAATGTGCCTTTGTATCATACCTGTCCCATGATGAATATGTATCTATATGAGCATAGGGAGGCATCCATGGCATTGGCATTGGCGGCCCAAAATAAGGATATGAATATGTTGCATTAAAATTATCACTGTGCCAATACCAATCCTCATATTTGCGCCTTGGGGGTGATCTTAGTTTCTTTGCATGATTTGGCCGATAAGCATTCTTCTCTTCACTCTTCTTTTGATATTTATTCAATAGTTCAGCGAAGGTGATTTTTGATCTTTTATACTTGCGCTTATTTCGGCCTTTGCTTTCTTTTGGTTTGCTTTCATCGATCATTGGATTTTCTTGCTGCCCCCCAGTTCTTGGCGTCTCCATTGTAGCTTCGATGGAACTCTCGCCTCAAGATTATGCTCGTTATGCTCTTCAATGACTTCTTTACTTGAAAGCTTGATCCCATCACCTGCAGCTTTTACATTCTCTTTAAATGGATCGGCTTGAAGCAGCCGATGCAAAAACTTTTTGCCATCGGGACCAATCGGAACAGACTGGTCATCTCTTGGTGTTTCAACAAACTTCAATCGTCCTTTTTCAATGGCCGATTTAACTATTTGATGAAACATGTTGCAATCCTCAAAATTATGCTTGGATGAATCATGCAACTTACAATACATTCGTCCTTGGATTGATGGCTTAACATGGTGATCAAGAATTGTAATGAAATTATTTTTCAGCAACAAATCAAACATTTAATCACACATGCTTGAATTGAAGGTATATTTCTTGTTTCCTAGACGATCTTGCTGTTTGAACGGCTTTGGAGATAAGCAAACGAATGGTTCAGATTTGGAATCTCCCCATTCGGCTATGCATTGTGTTTTCCACTCTATCTCCGATGTCTTTGGATAAGATAGTATATTAGCATCGGTTTTCTCAATAGAATTTAACCTTGGCTTTAAATTTCTGAAACGAAGATATTTAGAACATACATGTCTCAGTTGAGACCAAGTGTAAGCCAAGTAAGAAATAAGCAAAGCTACCCAACTAGATATGAACTTTAGAGAAAGCAACGGGAAAAGCTTTGACTGTAACAATAAGTCATTATCGGTCTTTATAAATGGCGCAATGGGTTGACCGATATGTTCCATAACAATTTTACTGCTAACAAGTAAATTACCCTTCTTCATTGGTCTTTCAAAATTACTTATGAGAATATTTCTTATAGTTGCATCAATAATGAAGTTGTGACCAAATCTGAAAATAGGTAAATTACTCGCTATGCATACCTCTTCAAATATGTTGGGAGAGCATGATAGTGGTCCCATTTGAAGAACATCTTGCTCCGTTTTTGGATGGCTCCCCAACACCTTGTTATCATCTTTTTCTTGAATCTGTGCATCATTACTTTGAAGATTTTTGTCGGCCGAACTTTGTTCAGCTACTTGTTCTTGTCCTTGAAGCTTGTCAATTTCTACGACACAGAACTCATAGGGAAGGAAGTAGGTTCCATTAACTTCAGAAAAATCAAGCACCGTTGTTTTCCTATGCTTGCCATGCCCTTTCTCAATAATGTTTGCCTTGTTGGATTTGATAGATTCAGAATATATACTACTTGATTCGGCTTTTTCAACCGAAGCACTTTCATGTTCCGAATTATCCTTATTTTCATTGATAGTACCAATTGGCAATGCTTCTTTTATCTGAGCCAATTCTTTTTCTATTTGTTTCTGACGGCGAGCGACAAAATTAGCTTTAAGCTTTTTCTCAATTTGAGCCCACTCCGGATATGATTGCCCCCCAATGCTTTTAGATTCTTTCGACAATGACACACGAGTGTTGCCGAAATTTTGCAATTGTGTAGGGGGTGTATAATATGATGTAGTACTAGGTGAAGGCATATGCATTGTTGTAGGACCATACTTTTGCTCGCCAATTTTATCAATTGGCAAAGATTCATCTTCTTGCAAAACTCTAGCTTTTATTGCGGCATAATCAGGAAATAGCCCCTTTTCATGTTGTTCAAGGCAAAGAACACGAATCCTCTTATTTTGGGCTAAACTCTTCAATGCAGCCACCACTACCTCATCTTCTTGTCACACCCTAGCTAGTCATGCATTAGAGTGTTGCATCATGTTTACTTTTCATCAGAAACTTGAAATGGGGATGACAGAACCCCCAGTCCCCTCTGAAACCAACTAGGGTTACTAAAATAATTTTTCAATGAACCTGAAATGCCCTTCTAAAATGTCCATCATTTTAGCCTTGGTTCAGAACCTCTGACAAAAGTGGTGCACATTTTTCTAGGCCATCTTAGGGTTTTTGAATTAAATCATAGATATTTGAATTTGGGCATTTAAAATAATATAAAATATTTAAATGCTCAAATATCTCCAAACTAAAATGTTTCATGTTGGAAATATTCCAACTATGGACCAGGAGTAGTTTGGTGATTTTTGGAGTTGACTAGATATTTTATTTAATTCAACAAAGTTGCAGAAATATTAAAAGAGAGGGAAGACTTACCTGTGCGGCCCAGCCAGCTGGCCGGCCCAGCTAGCCAGCCCAGCACTGTAGCTCCCCGTCGTCTTCCTCCCCACGCCCCGAAGCTGCTGCGTGCTCGCGCGCGCACGGCCGCGCGGCCACCTCCTGCTTGCCGACGCCCTCCTGGCCGCGTGGACGACGTCCGCAGCCCGTCCCGATCCCCCCTGCTCGCTCTCACTCTCCCCCCCGGCTTCTCCCTCGCTCTCTCTCGCTCTCGGCCGAAGCACACCGTCGCCGCCGTTCGCCTTAGCCACCGCCTCCGACCACCCCTCGCTCCCCCGAGTAGCTCAGAAGCTCCGCCTCGACTCCCTCTTCCTCCCCACCGCTCCACGAGTCCCCAGAAGCCCTGCATCGCCGCCACGTCGCCGTTCCCCTCTTCGGACTCCGACCACCGTCGCCGTCAAATTCGTCGTCTCCGACGCGTCCCTGAGCCCGCTTCGACGCCCACTGCAACCGCGGTGAGCCCCCGAGCCGTTTCCCCCTCTTCTCCCCCTCGTTCCCTCACCGTAGCTGCATCCCCACCACGGCCGAACCTCCACCGTCGCCGAGCTCGCCGTCGACGCAGCTCCGGTGACCATTTGGTCACCCCGGCGAGTCCAACACGTTCGCAAGAACCCGTAGAGCATCCCTAGCGCCTCACTTTGCTCGACTTCGAGCTCCAGCACCAATCCCGCGCACGACCGAACCCCGGCGGCCGCAACCGAGCTCGCCGCCGTCGACTCCGGCCACCCCGACCCCAACGGACTCCGCCAAGAGCCGCGGGTCATCCTCAGCTTCACTCCGGTGGTCGCCGCGTTCCATTTGGTGGCCGAAACGACCAAAACCACTATCGCCGCCGCACTGTTGGTCGCCGCCAGCCAGAACTCCGGCGAGCTGACGTGGCCTAGCTGATTAACCACTAATCCACCACCTACTGACGCTGACAAGTGGGCCCCAGGGCTTAGTCAAAGCTAACCAGCCCGGGGTCAACGCGGGATTAGCCCTGTGACACTGACGTGTGGACCCCACACGTCAGGTTTGACCCGAGCCAGCCCTGTTGACCTGCTGATGTCACTATGATGTCAGGCTGACGCAGTAATTGAATTTCTGGATTTAAATTAAATCAGGAAATTCCAGAATATTATTTAAACTTCAAAAACTCATAACTTTTATTCTTTAACTCCAAATTGGACAAATAATATATGAAAAATGATCAGAAAAATCCAATCTATCCATCTGTACTATTTTCATGCATGATCAAACAAGTTAACTTGATGTTTTAATCAGAACAAGAAAAGGCACTTTAAAAGGCCATATTTGAATTTGGAATTTGAATCTTTGATTCAAATTTGCTCAAACACATCTGGTTTTAGTTGCATTAGCCCAACACACTCATATTGCCATGTTTCATGCATGCATCATATTGTTGCACATTGTTTGGTGATGCCTGTGTATCGTTACCCTTTGCGACAGGATCTGTCCCCGAGGAGTACCGTGATTACCCTAACGAAGAATCGTATCCGTGCAACGAACCATCAGGCAAGCAACCAACCATTTGATCATATCGATACAATCCCATGTTCTCGCTCCTGCTCTCTTTTACTGCATTAAGACAACGCGATTCAAACTGCTGTGTGCTACGGTAGTTGAACCCATTTCCTCTGCATGACCTGTCATTGCCACAGTAACTAGATGAAACCCACTAGCATGTGTAGGAGTTGATTGAGCCATATGTATGTGTTGTTCCTACCTTGCTATGCCTGCTATGCTTAGAGTCGTGTCAGGTCTGGTTCATCTGGGTGATGGGCTAGAGTGAAATGTTAATGTCGGTAATGAGAGTGGTGTGGTGAACACGAATTGGTAAAGGTATCGATGAGAGGCCATGTAGGAGTACATGGTGGGTTGTTTCATTGAAGCCGACCCTAAGCACTGAGATCTGTATGTGTGATTTAAGAATCAGCTACTACCATGCATTGGGCCCTGAAATATGACCCCGCTCGACTTCTTATTCACCCTAGCTCTCTGTCCAGGAGTTGCAAGTAGTTTCTGGTGTTTGTAGCCTACTGGAGGCCGTGGACAGCGCTGACCGTAGGGGTGGGCTGTGATGCGGTAGGTACGTGGCACGGTGTACCGAATACCCGTTAGGTATCTCGGGAACCCTGTTCACATCGTTCGGGGCCGTATGGGAAACCTCGGCCGGACTCCCTGCGGATGGAACCTGAATAGGCGATAAACCTGGACTAGAGGCTTAAGTGTTTAGGTAGGTCGTGGTCTACACCCACGTCGGCTTTCGCTTGAAGTCTGCCGAGCACATGTCGTGTGCAGACGCTAAGTGGTGGAAACATGTATGAAGAAGTACACCCCTGCAGGGTTAACATGATCTATTCGAATAGCCGCGTCCGCGGTAAAGGACTACTTGGTTGCCTATACAGTTCATAGACAAGTAAATGGAAACTACTAAAAGCCTCAAGATAAGTGTGAGTGCCGAGGATGGCTCTTCCGTAGGAAGACGGAGGTGGATCCTCGGTAGTGTATTGAAGTGGTGAATAGTGGACTCGTGTGCGCAAAACTGTTTCAAACTGGAGTATCGTAGGATAGTCTAGCCAAGAGTCAAAGCTGGCTTGCTGCAGCAACTCCACCAACCCTTCTTGATACTATGCATGTATGTAGGGTCTGATGTAAGTCTTGCTGAGTACCTTTGTACTCATGTTGCTATAATCTACATTTTTACAGAAGACGCTGCAACCCCTTCTGATGGGTTCTATGTAGACGTTGACATCAACGAGTAGGCTAAAAGACCCAGGTGGTGACCCTGAGCTTGTGAAGGACCACATAATATAGCCAGGCTTTCCAAGCCTCTTTTATTTTACTAGCTGTCTGTACTCAGACAAGTTACTTCCGCTGTTGGCTTGTATGATTGTATGACTTGTATGTTGGGTCGTGAGACCCGTATCTTTGTGTGTATGTTATGTATGGCTCACTGAGCCTTAAATAAAGTACTTGTGTCGTAGAGTCATGTTGTGATGCTTCGTTGTATTTGCACATATCGAGCATATTGTGTGTATGATTGAAATGCTTGGTATGTGTGGGATCTGACTATCTAGTTGTTTATCTTTAGTAGCCTCTCTTACCGGGAAATGTCTCCTAGTGTTACCGCTGAGCCATGGTAGCTTGCTACTGCTCTGGAACACTTAGGCTGGCCGGCATGTGTCCTTCTTCGTTCCTGTGTCTGTCCCTTCGGGGAAATGTCACGCTTTGAGTACCGGAGTCCTGTTAGCCCGCTACAGCCCGGTTTACCGGAGTCCTGCTAGCCCAGTGCTACAGCCCGGACCCACCTGCTGATGACCGACACGTTCGAAGCTGGGTCATGGATGCCTGTCCCTGTAAGTCTGTGCCACTTTGGGTTTACGACTAGTCATGTCAGCCCGGGCTCTTTATCATATGGATGCTAGCGACACTTTCATATACGCGAGCCAAAAGGCGCAAACGGTCCCGGGAAAAGGTAAGACGACACCCGTGGGGATACCGTGCGTGAGGCCGCAAAGTGATATGAGGTGTTACCAGCTAGATCGATGTGACATCGAGTCGGGGTCCTGACAGCGTTGGTAGCTTTAGTTGCATTAGCCCAACACACTCATATTGCCATGTTTCATGCATGCATCATATTGTTGCACATTGTTTGGTGATGCCTGTGTATCGTTATCCTTTACGACAGGATCTGTCCCCGAGGAGTACCGTGACTACCCTAACGAAGAACCGTATCCGTGCATCGAACCATCAGGCAAGCAACCAACCATTTGATCATATCGATACAATCCCATGTTCTCGCTCCTGCTCTCTTTTACTGCATTAAGACAACGCGATTCAAACTGTTGTGTGCTACGGTAGTTGAACCCATTTCCTCTGCATGACCTGTCATTGCCACAGTAACTAGATGAAACCCACTAGCATGTGTAGGAGTTGATTGAGCCATATGTATGTGTTGTTCCTACCTTGCTATGCCTGCTATGCTTAGAGTCGTGTCAGGTCTGGTTCATCTGGGTGATGGGCTAGAGTGAAATGATTATGACGGTAATGAGAGTGGTGTGGTGAACACGATTTGGTAAAGGTATCGATGAGAGGCCATGTAGGAGTACATGGTGGGTTGTTTCATTGAAGCCGACCTTAAGCACTGAGATCTGTATGTGTGATTTAAGAATCAGCTACTACCATGCATTGGGCCCGAAACCAATGGACCCTCTCGGCTTCTTATTCACCCTAGTTCTCCGTCCAGGAGTTGCAAGTAGTTTCTGGTGTTTGTAGCCTACTGGAGGCTTAGGTGATTAGGTAGGTCGTGGCCGACACCCACGTTGGGCTTCCGCTTGAAGGTTGCCGAGTACATGTCGTGTAAGCGACGATAAGTGGTGAGAGCGTGTATGAAGAAGTACACCCCTGCAGGGTTAACATGATCTATTCGAATAGCCGCGTCCGCGGTAAAGGACTACTTGGTTGCCTATACAGTTCATAGACAAGTAAATGGAAACTGTTAAAAGCCTCAAGATAAGTGTGAGTGCCGAGGATGGCTCTTCCGTAGGAAGACGGAGGTGGATCCTCGGTAGTGTATTGAAGTGGTGAGTAGTGGACTCGTGTGCGCAAAACCATTTCAAGTTGGAGTATCGTAGGATAGTCTAGCCAAGAGTCAAAGCTGGCTTGCTGCAATAACTCCACCAACCCCTCTTGATACTATGCATGTATGTAGGATCTGATGTAAGTCTTGCTGAGTACCTTTGTACTCATGTTGCTATAATCTACATTTTTACAGAAGACGCTGCAACCCCTTCTGATGGGTTCTATGTAGACGTTGACATCAACGAGTAGGCTAAAGACCCAGGTGGTGACCCTGAGCTTGTGATGGACCACGTAGTATAGCTAGGCTTTCCAAGCCTCTTTTATTTTACTAGTTGTCTGTACTCAGACAAGTTACTTCCGCTGCTGGTTTGTATGACTGTATGACTTGTATGTGGGGTCGTGAGACCCGTACCTTTGTGTATGTTATGTATGGCTCACTAAGCCTTAAATAAAGTACTTGTGTCATAGAGTCATGTTGTGATGCTTCGTTGTATTTGCACATATCGAGCATATTGTGTGTATGATTGAAATGCCTGGTATGTGTGGGATCTGACTATCTAGTTGTTTATCTTTAGTAGCCTCTCTTACCGGGAAATGTCTCCTAGTGTTACCGCTGAGCCATGGTAGCTTGCTACTGCTCTGGAACACTTAGGCTGGCCGGCATGTGTCCTTCTTCGTTCCTGTGTCTGTCCCTTCGGGGAAATGTCACGCTTTGAGTACCGGAGTCCTGTTAGCCCGCTACAGCCCGGTTTACCGGAGTCCTGCTAGCCCAGTGCTACAGCCCGGACCCACTTGCTGATGACCGACACGTTCGAAGCTGGGTCATGGATGCCTGTCCCTGTAAGTCTGTGCCACTTTGGGTTTACGACTAGTCATGTCAGCCCGGGCTCTTTATCATATGGATGCTAGCGACACTATCATATACGTGAGCCAAAAGGCGCAAACGGTCCCGGGAAAAGGTAAGACGACACCCGTGGGGATACCGTGCGTGAGGCCGCAAAGTGATATGAGGTGTTACCAGCTAGATCGATGTGGCATCGAGTCGGGGTCCTGACAGCGTTGGCATCAGAGCCGGACTGCCTGTAGGTTCTCCAAGCCAAACTGGTCGATGTTGAGTCTAGAAATTCTTTAGTTATATGTAGGGGAATTGTTTGTGGGATGGAACGTAAGGCTCTTTTTACTCCTTATACCTTATGACATTCTGATCTGAGTCAGTCCATTCTTCCACCGGGGGTTAAGGAATTAGGATCTGTTCTCTCTATCAGGATCACGTGTTACTAATCAGTAGTACCTTATAAGTTTGATGGTTATCAGCCTAGTTCAGTTCTACTACCACATTATGTTGTTAGAATGGATTCAGAACTTGATATGATGATGTTGAGTGTGTACGAAATCCTTTGTCAAATGTCTCAATATCCTTTTTGAGCATTTACAGCTGTTATGCTGCCGAAATTTTGCTAGAAATTCTAATGCCTTTGCATTATAATTGTGCTTTCAGATGGCCACTCGTGACCTCAATCAAGTGGTTCGCCTGACCCGATGCCTAGATGTACCCGGCCATACTGCCAAGTTGGTTAGGGTAATGACTGAGGCTGGATACCGCTGGTATCCTGAGTACACGGTCGAAGAGCAATTCCGAGACTTTAATCAAAGCCAGTATCTCTGCACTGTCAGGATATTTCCATCTTATCCTGGATCCACTGAGCCTCTTCACTGCTCCTATGGACTCGGGGTTACTATTGAGATGGCTGTGCAGGACGCCGCCTACTCTATGATGACCATTATGCGAGTCAGATCTGGTCTATTTCGGGACTCTGACTTCCGGTATATGCCAGGATCACTTCCGGGAGCACAAGGATATCTCCAAGCTATTTACGCTGACTCCACTCAGGAGGATTCACGGACTCGCACCACTGCTGAAATGCTCAAGGATAAGGACCGTGAAAATCGGGCCTTAAGGTTAGAGCTCTTCAATACCCGTGCCGACCACTGGGCCACTTTGACTCGGTTCGCACCGGCGGTGCAAGCTGGATTTTCAGATATGCGCGATCTCTATCCTGTGAGATCTGCTCTGCCAGACGTGATGGTTTGGCGTGATGTAGGAGGCATCACCCCACCTCGCGGTCCCTGCAGGCCACCGTTTGTTGGTCCAAGGCCTCATCCTAGCCCCTATGGTCCACAAGCTCCGCGAGATCGTCTGTTTCCGGATGAACATGTTGAGCTTCCAGGCTATGGAGGTGACTTCTACGAGGACTACTACGGATCGGTCTGAGTTAGTAGTAGTATCACTAGTTCGCACTAGCTGTGTCATCTGTTGTCCTGCGTGTCTCGTGGGATATGACCTAGTTTGTACTCTTTCCGGAGATGTAGAAAAATAATGTATAGGAGCTTGAGATGCCTCCGATGAGATGTAATCCTCTTTTCACCGTTTTAGTACTTTGCTTGGTCTTGTACTAAACCTGTATGGTGTGTATGACCATGGAATAAAGAAGCAGTTTCTGTATCTACCATGTCATACGGATGATCATCTTGCATTTCGAGTTATTCCTTACATTCTATATCCTATGTCGGAATTTTATCATTCTGACTAAATCATTGTCTTGTTTACCTAGGATGGTCAACACACGCGCTAATCCTGCTTCCCAAGAGCAGGCCGAAGGCAGTGAAGCCAGGAATGAAAATCTGCCTCATCCTCCTTCACTAGCCGAGGTTATGATGGAAGCTGAAAGGAACAAGCGGGAGACAAACCGTTTGTTGGAGCGTATAGAACAGAATACAGCACACCATCAGAGGACTAACGTGGTGTCACTCAGTGATTTTATCAAATTGCATCCACCCACGTTCCACCACTCCGTCGAGCCTCTCGACGCTGATGACTGGCTTCGCAGTATCTCTCACAAACTGCGTTCCGCGCTGGTAGCGGAGGCTGACAAGGTCACCTTTGCTGCATATCATCTTGAAGGCCCCGCCAGTCTATGGTGGGAGAATTATGGAGCTATGCGCCCCGCAGGCCATGTCACAACTTGGGCTGAATTCAGCGACGCTTTCCGTGAGCATCACATTCCGGAGGGTCTCATGGACCGTAAGCGTGAAGAATTTTGCAATTTCACCCAAGGCCGACTTTCTGTGGATGTCTATAGCAGGGAGTTTGGTAATCTTGCACGATATGCAACCGAGGAAGTTTCTACTGACGCCAAGAAGCAAGCAAGGTTCCGCAAGGGCCTTAGTCCTGAGCTTCGCCGCGACCTCCGTCTGCATGAGTGCACATCCTTTTCGAAACTTGTCAACAAAGCCATCAGTGCTGAAACTGGTCAGACTGACTACGACGCAACACGCAAGCATGGACGTGACATGGGTTCTTCATCCGGTGCTGGTCCTCAGAAGCGCCGCGTGTGGGTACCCAACACCGCCCTGCCACCCAGGTTCACACCGAGGCCATCTTTCCAGGCGCCTCGCCCTGTTCAACAGTCTGCACCGGCCAAGCCCTATGGGGGTCCAACCAATAATGCTCCTCCACGTACCAGTTCCGTGACTTGTTTCAAGTGTGGGGAATCTGGTCATTATATGCGGGAGTGCCCCCAGACCAACCCCAATCAATCTGCTAAAGCTGTTGGCCGTGGCAAGCCGACAGGAAAAGTGTTTCATGCCAAACCGGTCACTGCTTCACGTGGCCATGTCAACTGTGTCTCTGCCGAAGAAGCTCAAGAAGATCCCAACGTCGTTCTCGGTACGCTTCTTGTTAATTGCCACCCGGCATCTGTTCTTTTCGATACAGGAGCCTCTCATTCTTTTATATCTGAAAATTATGCTCGTTTGCATAACGTTGCATTCTGTGACTTGCCATCCTCTATGGTAATTCAAACTCCGGGATCCAAATGGCAAACTTCTAGAGTAAGCCATGGAAATGAAATCCAAGTCGACAGACTTGTTTTTCTTGCATCTTTGATAGCCCTTAAATCTTCAGATATTAATATCATTTTGGGTATGGACTGGATGTCAGCTCATCATGCCCAAATCGATTGCTTTTCTAGGACTGTTCAACTCACCCATCCTTCGGGGAAGATAGTCAATGTTTTGACTCGAATAGCCAAGCGACAATTATATTCCCTTAACGCCAACCCTTTGCCAGACCTTGAGGACGTTCCGGTAGTCCGTGACTTTCCGGATGTCTTTCCAGAGGAATTGCCAGGTGTTCCACCTGACCGGGATGTTGAGTTCGTAATTGACCTCATTCCAGGAACCGTTCCGATTGCTAGAAGACCTTATAAGATGGCACCATTAGAACTAGCCGAGCTTAAGAAACAACTCGATGAATCCTTGAAAAAGGGTTTCATCCGCCCTAGTTCATCTCCGTGGGCCTGCCCCGTCCTATTCGTCAAGAAGAAGGATGGTACGGACCGCATGGTTGTAGATTACCGACCTGTCAATTTGGTCACAATCAAGAACAAATATCCACTTCCCAGGATCAACGATCTGTATGATCAGCTCGCTGGATCCTCAGTCTTCTCCAAGATGGATCTGAGGTTGGGATACCATCAAATCAAAATCAGGAACGGGGACATTCCTAAAACGGCCTTTGTTACTCGTTATGGCCAATACGAGTACACCGTCATGTCCTTCGGTTTAACCAACGCTCCAGCCACCTTTTCTCGGTTAATGAACTCAATCTTCATGGAGTATTTGGATAAATTCGTCATAGTTTATCTCGATGATATACTCATCTACTCCAAGAACGAGGAAGAACACACCGAACATCTAAGGCTAGTGTTGCAGAAACTTCGAGAGCATCGCCTTTATGCCAAATTTTCAAAATGTGAATTCTGGTTGCCAGAAGTGACCTATCTGGGTCATGTAATATCTGGTAAAGGTATCGCTGTTAACCCTGAGCGAGTTCAAGCCGTCCTTGACTGGACTCCACCTGAATCTGTCAAGCAAGTTCGGAGTTTTCTAGGCTTAGCGAGCTATTGCCGTCGCTTTGTCGAGAACTTCTCCAAAGTTGCTAAACCCCTAACCGAACTCCTCAAGAAAGATAAGAAGTTCGAGTGGACTCCACAATGTGAGCACAGCTTTCAGGAACTGAAAAGACGCCTGACTTCTGCTCCCGTGCTGGTACCGCCAGGCTTCTCCAAAGATTTTGTTATCTACTGCGACGCCTCGCGACAAGGACTAGGTTGCATTCTCATGCAAGATCGACACGTAATTGCCTACGCTTCACGGCAATTGCACCCACATGAGGAGAATTATCCTACCCATGATCTAGAACTTGCAGCCGTAGTCTATGCACTTAAGACCTGGCAACATTACCTCCTCGGTAATCGTTGCGAAATATTCACTGATCACCAAAGCCTGAAGTACATCTTCACCCAACCGGATCTGAATCTCAGGCAAAGACGTTGGGTTGAATTGATCACAGACTTCGACTTAGGAATAACCTATACCCCAGGGAAAGCCAACGTCATGGCTGATGCGCTAAGTCGTAAATCTTATTGTAACAACCTGATGTTACAACAAAGTCAACCGCTTCTCCATGAGGAATTTCGGAAGCTTAACCTTCACATTGTACCTCAAGGTTTTCTTTCCACCTTGGTGGCAAAACTTACACTTACGGATCAAATCATCGCTGCCCAAAAGCGAGATAAGGGAATCTCTAAAATTAAAGAGAACATTGCTAGCGGAGGTGCTAGTTGCTTCTCCACTAATGATCATGGTGTTGTGTACTTTGAGAACCGTCTAGTGGTTCCCAAGAACCAGCATCTACGGCAGTTGATCCTTAAGGAGGCCCATGAATCTCCTCTCACCATTCATCCCGGTAGTACTAAAATGTATCAGGACCTACGCCAGAGGTTCTGGTGGACTAGGATGAAGAGAGAAATTGCTCAGTATATTGCAAATTGCGACGTCTGTCGTCGTGTAAAAGCAGAGCATCAACGACCTGCTGGCACCCTTCAACCCTTAGCTATTCCTGAATGGAAATGGGATAAAATTGGTATGGATTTCATTACCGGCTTTCCCAGGACCAAAAGAGGGAATAATGCTATCTTCGTCGTGGTCGATCGTCTTTCCAAAGTAGCTCATTTCTTACCTGTTCGTGAGAGTATAACCGCTAGCCAGCTGGCAGACTTATACATCTCCCGAATAGTGTCCCTTCATGGTGTTCCTTTGGAAATCAATTCGGATCGAGGAAGTCTTTTCACCTCTCGATTTTGGGAAAGTTTCCAAAATGCTATGGGAACCCGTCTCTCCTTTAGCACCGCTTTCCACCCTCAGTCAAGTGGTCAAGTGGAACGCGTCAATCAGATTCTAGAAGACATGCTTCGAGCCTCCGTTATCTCTTTCGGAATGGACTGGGAGAAGTGCCTTCCATTTGCCGAATTCGCTTACAACAACAGCTATCAATCTAGCTTGGGTAAAGCCCCTTTTGAAGTTCTCTATGGACGACGATGTCGAACACCCCTTAACTGGTCAGAGACCGGGGAAAGACAATTCTTTGGCCCGGATATGATTCAGGAAGCAGAAGAACAAGTTCGTATCGTTCGTGAAAAATTGAAAACAGCCCAATCCCGTCAAAAGAGTCAATATGACCGAAAACATAAGACTATGACTTTCGCGGTTGACGAGAAGGCTTATCTTCGGGTCACCCCTCTGAAGGGAACCCAACGTTTCGGTATCAAAGGCAAATTGGCTCCTCGTTACATTGGACCTTTTCGCATTCTTGCCAAACGAGGAGAAGTTGCCTACCAGTTGGAACTACCTCCGCACCTCTCCAGGGTTCACGATGTCTTCCACGTCTCTCAACTCAGGCGTTGCTTCTCGGATCCTATCCGTGAAGTGGACCACGAAACGCTTGATCTCCAAGATAATCTTACATATCGAGAGTACCCCATTCGTATCCTCGATCAAGCCGAACGTACCACGCGACGTCATAATATCAAGTTTCTCAAGGTTCAATGGTCGCACCATTCTGAAGATGAAGCAACTTGGGAAAGGGAGGATCGTCTTCGACTTGAATATCCCGCCTTCTTCTCGGAGGAACCCAAATCTCGGGACGAGATTCTTTTGAGTGGGGGTGAGTTGTCACACCCTAGCTAGTCATGCATTAGAGTGTTGCATCATGTTTACTTTTCATCAGAAACTTGAAATGGGGATGACAGAACCCCCAGTCCCCTCTGAAACCAACTAGGGTTACTAAAATAATTTTTCAATGAACCTGAAATGCCCTTCTAAAATGTCCATCATTTTAGCCTTGGTTCAGAACCTCTGAC